>NW_026645618.1:0-88980 GCF_949987535.1 Balaenoptera acutorostrata
CACACTATGGCTGCTGAACGGGCAAGGTGAGGTGGGGTGATGCATAAAACAAGGGTTTCAAATTAGCTCAGATACCGTTCCATAAACCCAATATGTAAGAGACAAGACCTATTCCTTTTTCAGTGAACTGGACTCAACACCCCCTATTCACCGCACAAGAATATATCTGACTAGTAAGAATCTTCAAACCTATGTATTGATATCTCTCTGTAAGTGAGTCAAGGGGGTGTAAAGCGGCATAAACACAGCCGTGAAAAGCAGCTAAACCCCATTATAAAAATAAATTACTTTTCAAAACCCGTGAAACAAAGACAGTGAAAGAGAGAGAAATTCTTACAAAATTCGTTCAGGGGCTGTGATGCAACCTGGATTGACCATATCTAGACCCACAGCTGATTGAGACATCAGGGTGGACACTCTTGGGGCTGAGAGGTTCGGTGAGGTTGGGTGAGCCAACGCAGACCCTTTCAAGTAATACTGCATGGTACCCATCCCATGGGTCCCAAATCTCCAGGTTCAAGGGCATCTTCCTACGTCGAAAACAGGCATGAGAAACCCAGAAGATGGTACACCGTGTGATCGGAAAAGGTTTCTAAAACGCACCTCTTTTCTCATCTCCTTTGCTCGGGTTCGCCATTCCAGCCGATTTACTAGCCATCTCCCTCCTTGGAGAATCAGCACCTTTAACCTCCTGTTCCGTACAGGTTGCAATTTGTCCTGAGGATGAACGGGAAGAGGGGGAACCAATGAGAGACTAGTTCTAGGTGTTGGGACAGGCACAGGTCACTCTATTTTCCCATCAGGAAGAAGAATTAAGCACAAGCTCAGCCTGCCCCCCAGAACCAGAAGAGGGCCTGAAGCAATCCTGCGCTTTTGCGGCCAGCTCCCAAAAAAGCGAGTTGAAAAATGGAGCTCAGGGGCACTGCAATTCACAAACCTGCAGAGTTTTAAATGATACCTCTCGTCCACAAATATATTAAGGGAAGGCAACGAAGAGGCTTTGAAAGCAAGGCAGAATTGCAGGAAACAGATTTCAGGAGGTAGATTCGAATCGCCTTGAAAGCACATGAAAAGCGGCAAAACGTGGACAATGATGCCCTTGGCCAAAAAGGGCGTATGCGTTTTTTCCTGAATATATTCAGGAAAAAACGCATACGCCCTTTTTGGCCAACCAAGCAACCTGGAAAGGCCAATCAGCGCTCCAAAGAAGTCTCGCTTCCCAGCGGGCAAAAGGGCCATGCGGAAAAAAGTGTCCAAACCAGAAATGCAGGACCGGCCATGGAGAAATGGGAGCCTTGCTACGCTGATGGGTGGGATGTAAATTGCCAACAGCCACTCTGGAGAAGTGTACGGTGTGTTCTGAAACATCTAAAAAACACAGCTTGGAGAGCATAGGGCACTTCCACTCATGGCCGTATAAATTGGGAAAACTAAAAATCAGCAAGACACAGGCACCCCAAAGTTTAGGGCTGCTCTGTTGACAAGAACCCCCACTTCATTACACCTTAAATATCCTAGGAAAGAGAAAAATGGATAAAGAAGTTGGGGTCCTCATGTACAATGGAATATCACTCAGCCATGAAATCAACGTCATAAGGCTAGTAGCAGCACGATGAGTGGATTTAGGTACGACGATTCTAAGTGAAATAAGTCACACAGAAAAAGACACTTATCATAAGATATCACTTCTAGAGGGAATGTAAAAACCGCTACACTTGAACTGAATTACAAAACAGAACAGAGTCACACGTTTAGGAAACACACTACGGCTGCTGAACGGGAAAGGTGAGGTGGGGTGATGCATAAAACAAGGGTTTCAAATTAGCTCAGATACCGTTCCATAAACCCAATATGTAAGAGACAAGACCTATTCCTTGCTCAGTGAACTGGACTCAACACCCCCTATTCACCGCACAAGAATATATCTGACTAGTAAGAATCTTCAAACCTATGTATTGATATCTCTCTGTAAGTGAGTCAAGGGGGTGTAAAGCGTCATAAACACAGCCGTGAAAAGCAGCTAAACCCCATTATAAAAATAAATTACTTTTCAAAACCCGTGAAACAAAGACAGTGAAAGAGAGAGAAATTCTTACAAAATTCGTTCAGGGGCTGTGATGCAACCTGGATTGACCATATCTAGACCCACAGCTGATTGAGACATAAGGGTGGACACTCTTGGGGCTGAGAGGTTCGGTGAGGTTGGGTGAGCCAACGCAGACCCTTTCAAGTAATACTGCATGGTACCCATCCCATGGGTCCCAAATCTCCAGGTTCAAGGGCATCTTCCTACGTCGAAAACAGGCATGAGAAACCCAGAAGATGGTACACCGTGTGATCGGGAAAGGTTTCTAAAACGCACCTCATTTCTCATCTCCTTTGCTCGGGTTCGCCATTCCAGCCGATTTACTAGCCATCTCCCTCCTTGGAGAATCAGCACCTTTAACCTCCTGTTCCGTACAGGTTGCAATTTGTCCTGAGGATGAACGGGAAGAGGGGGAACCAATGAGAGACTAGCTCTAGGTGTTGGGACAGGCACAGGTCACTCTATTTTCCCATCAGGAAGAAGAATTAAGCACAAGCTCAGCCTGCCCCCCAGAACCAGAAGAGGGCCTGAAGCAATCCTGCGCTTTTGTGGCCAGCTCCCAAAAAAGCGAGTTGAAAAATGGAGCTCAGGGGCACTGCAATTCACAAACCTGCAGAGTTTTAAATGATACCTCTCGTCCACAAATATATTAAGGGAAGGCAACGAAGAGGCTTTGAAAGCAAGGCAGAATTGCAGGAAACAGATTTCAGGAGGTAGATTCGAATCGCCTTGAAAGCACATGAAAAGCGGCAAAACGTGGACAATGATGCCCTTGGCCAAAAAGGGCGTATGCGTTTTTTCCTGAATATATTCAGGAAAAAACGCATACGCCCTTTTTGGCCAACCAAGCAACCTGGAAAGGCCAATCAGCGCTCCAAAGAAGTCTCTCTTCCCAGCGGGCAAAAGGGCCATGCGGAAAAAAGTGTCCAAACCAGAAATGCAGGACCGGCCATGGAGAAATGGGAGCCTTGCTACGCTGATGGGTGGGATGTAAATTGCCAACAGCCACTCTGGAGAAGTGTACGGTGTGTTCTGAAACATCTAAAAAACACAGCTTGGAGAGCATAGGGCACTTCCACTCATGGGCGTATAAATTGGGAAAACTAAAAATCAGCAAGACACAGGCACCCCAAAGTTTAGGGCTGCTCTGTTGACAAGAACCCCCACTTCATTACACCTTAAATATCCTAGGAAAGAGAAAAATGGATAAAGAAGTTGGGGTCCTCATGTACAATGGAATATCACTCAGCCATGAAATCAACGTCATAAGGCTAGTAGCAGCACGATGAGTGGATTTAGGTACGACGATTCTAAGTGAAATAAGTCACACAGAAAAAGACACTTATCATAAGATATCACTTCTAGAGGGAATGTAAAAACCGCTACACTTGAACTGAATTACAAAACAGAACAGAGTCACACGTTTAGAAAACACACTATGGCTGCTGAACGGGCAAGGTGAGGTGGGGTGATGCATAAAACAAGGGTTTCAAATTAGCTCAGATACCGTTCCATAAACCCAATATGTAAGAGACAAGACCTATTCCTTTTTCAGTGAACTGGACTCAACACCCCCTATTCACCGCACAAGAATATATCTGACTAGTAAGAATCTTCAAACCTATGTATTGATATCTCTCTGTAAGTGAGTCAAGGGGGTGTAAAGCGGCATAAACACAGCCGTGAAAAGCAGCTAAACCCCATTATAAAAATAAATTACTTTTCAAAACCCGTGAAACAAAGACAGTGAAAGAGAGAGAAATTCTTACAAAATTCGTTCAGGGGCTGTGATGCAACCTGGATTGACCATATCTAGACCCACAGCTGATTGAGACATCAGGGTGGACACTCTTGGGGCTGAGAGGTTCGGTGAGGTTGGGTGAGCCAACGCAGACCCTTTCAAGTAATACTGCATGGTACCCATCCCATGGGTCCCAAATCTCCAGGTTCAAGGGCATCTTCCTACGTCGAAAACAGGCATGAGAAACCCAGAAGATGGTACACCGTGTGATCGGAAAAGGTTTCTAAAACGCACCTCTTTTCTCATCTCCTTTGCTCGGGTTCGCCATTCCAGCCGATTTACTAGCCATCTCCCTCCTTGGAGAATCAGCACCTTTAACCTCCTGTTCCGTACAGGTTGCAATTTGTCCTGAGGATGAACGGGAAGAGGGGGAACCAATGAGAGACTAGTTCTAGGTGTTGGGACAGGCACAGGTCACTCTATTTTCCCATCAGGAAGAAGAATTAAGCACAAGCTCAGCCTGCCCCCCAGAACCAGAAGAGGGCCTGAAGCAATCCTGCGCTTTTGCGGCCAGCTCCCAAAAAAGCGAGTTGAAAAATGGAGCTCAGGGGCACTGCAATTCACAAACCTGCAGAGTTTTAAATGATACCTCTCGTCCACAAATATATTAAGGGAAGGCAACGAAGAGGCTTTGAAAGCAAGGCAGAATTGCAGGAAACAGATTTCAGGAGGTAGATTCGAATCGCCTTGAAAGCACATGAAAAGCGGCAAAACGTGGACAATGATGCCCTTGGCCAAAAAGGGCGTATGCGTTTTTTCCTGAATATATTCAGGAAAAAACGCATACGCCCTTTTTGGCCAACCAAGCAACCTGGAAAGGCCAATCAGCGCTCCAAAGAAGTCTCGCTTCCCAGCGGGCAAAAGGGCCATGCGGAAAAAAGTGTCCAAACCAGAAATGCAGGACCGGCCATGGAGAAATGGGAGCCTTGCTACGCTGATGGGTGGGATGTAAATTGCCAACAGCCACTCTGGAGAAGTGTACGGTGTGTTCTGAAACATCTAAAAAACACAGCTTGGAGAGCATAGGGCACTTCCACTCATGGCCGTATAAATTGGGAAAACTAAAAATCAGCAAGACACAGGCACCCCAAAGTTTAGGGCTGCTCTGTTGACAAGAACCCCCACTTCATTACACCTTAAATATCCTAGGAAAGAGAAAAATGGATAAAGAAGTTGGGGTCCTCATGTACAATGGAATATCACTCAGCCATGAAATCAACGTCATAAGGCTAGTAGCAGCACGATGAGTGGATTTAGGTACGACGATTCTAAGTGAAATAAGTCACACAGAAAAAGACACTTATCATAAGATATCACTTCTAGAGGGAATGTAAAAACCGCTACACTTGAACTGAATTACAAAACAGAACAGAGTCACACGTTTAGGAAACACACTACGGCTGCTGAACGGGAAAGGTGAGGTGGGGTGTTGCATAAAACAAGGGTTTCAAATTAGCTCAGATACCGTTCCATAAACCCAATATGTAAGAGAGAAGACCTATTCTTTTTCAGTGAACTGGACTCAACACCCCCTATTCACCGCACAAGAATATATCTGACTAGGAAGAATCTTCAAACCTATGTATTGATATCTCTCTGTAAGTGAGTCAAGGGGGTGTAAAGCGGCATAAACACAGCCGTGAAAAGCAGCTAAACCCCATTATAAAAATAAATTACTTTTCAAAACCCGTGAAACAAAGACAGTGAAAGAGAGAGAAATTCTTACAAAATTCGTTCAGGGGCTGTGATGCAACCTGGATTGACCATATCTAGACCCACAGCTGATTGAGACATAAGGGTGGACACTCTTGGGGCTGAGAGGTTCGGTGAGGTTGGGTGAGCCAACGCAGACCCTTTCAAGTAATACTGCATGGTACCCATCCCATGGGTCCCAAATCTCCAGGTTCAAGGGCATCTTCCTACGTCGAAAACAGGCATGAGAAACCCAGAAGATGGTACACCGTGTGATCGGGAAAGGTTTCTAAAACGCACCTCATTTCTCATCTCCTTTGCTCGGGTTCGCCATTCCAGCCGATTTACTAGCCATCTCCCTCCTTGGAGAATCAGCACCTTTACCCTCCTGTTCCGTACAGGTTGCAATTTGTCCTGAGGATGAACGGGAAGAGGGGGAACCAATGAGAGACTAGCTCTAGGTGTTGGGACAGGCACAGGTCACTCTATTTTCCCATCAGGAAGAAGAATTAAGCACAAGCTCAGCCTGCCCCCCAGAACCAGAAGAGGGCCTGAAGCAATCCTGCGCTTTTGCGGCCAGCTCCCAAAAAAGCGAGTTGAAAAATGGAGCTCAGGGGCACTGCAATTCACAAACCTGCAGAGTTTTAAATGATACCTCTCGCCGACAAATATATTAAGGGAAGGCAACGAAGAGGCTTTGAAAGCAAGGCAGAATTGCAGGAAACAGATTTCAGGAGGTAGATTCGAATCGCCTTGAAAGCACATGAAAAGCGGCAAAACGTGGACAATGATGCCCTTGGCCAAAAAGGGCGTATGCGTTTTTTCCTGAATATATTCAGGAAAAAACGCATACGCCCTTTTTGGCCAACCAAGCAACCTGGAAAGGCCAATCAGCACTCCAAAGAAGTCTCGCTTCCCAGCGGGCAAAAGGGCCATGCGGAAAAAAGTGTCCAAACCAGAAATGCAGGACCGGCCATGGAGAAATGGGAGCCTTGCTACGCTGATGGGTGGGATGTAAATTGCCAACAGCCACTCTGGAGAAGTGTACGGTGTGTTCTGAAACATCTAAAAAACACAGCTTGGAGAGCATAGGGCACTTCCACTCATGGGCGTATAAATTGGGAAAACTAAAAATCAGCAAGACACAGGCACCCCAAAGTTTAGGGCTGCTCTGTTGACAAGAACCCCCACTTCATTACACCTTAAATATCCTAGGAAAGCGAAAAATGGATAAAGAAGTTGGGGTCCTCATGTACAATGGAATATCACTCAGCCATGAAATCAACGTCATAAGGCTAGTAGCAGCACGATGAGTGGATTTAGGTACGACGATTCTAAGTGAAATAAGTCACACAGAAAAAGACACTTATCATAAGATATCACTTCTAGAGGGAATGTAAAAACCGCTACACTTGAACTGAATTACAAAACAGAACAGAGTCACACGTTTAGAAAACACACTATGGCTGCTGAACGGGAAAGGTGAGGTGGGGTGATGCATAAAACAAGGGTTTCAAATTAGCTCAGATACCGTTCCATAAACCCAATATGTAAGAGACAAGACCTATTCCTTTTTCAGTGAACTGGACTCAACACCCCCTATTCACCGCACAAGAATATATCTGACTAGTAAGAATCTTCAAACCTATGTATTGATATCTCTCTGTAAGTGAGTCAAGGGGGTGTAAAGCGGCATAAACACAGCCGTGAAAAGCAGCTAAACCCCATTATAAAAATAAATTACTTTTCAAAACCCGTGAAACAAAGACAGTGAAAGAGAGAGAAATTCTTACAAAATTCGTTCAGGGGCTGTGATGCAACCTGGATTGACCATATCTAGTCCCACAGCTGATTGAGACATCAGGGTGGACACTCTTGGGGCTGAGAGGTTCGGTGAGGTTGGGTGAGCCAACGCAGACCCTTTCAAGTAATACTGCATGGTACCCATCCCATGGGTCCCAAATCTCCAGGTTCAAGGGCATCTTCCTACGTCGAAAACAGGCATGAGAAACCCAGAAGATGGTACACCGTGTGATCGGGAAAGGTTTCTAAAACGCACCTCATTTCTCATCTCCTTTGCTCGGGTTCGCCATTCCAGCCGATTTACTAGCCATCTCCCTCCTTGGAGAATCAGCACCTTTACCCTCCTGTTCCGTACAGGTTGCAATTTGTCCTGAGGATGAACGGGAAGAGGGGGAACCAATGAGAGACTAGCTCTAGGTGTTGGGACAGGCACAGGTCACTCTATTTTCCCATCAGGAAGAAGAATTAAGCACAAGCTCAGCCTGCCCCCCAGAACCAGAAGAGGGCCTGAAGCAATCCTGCGCTTTTGCGGCCAGCTCCCAAAAAAGCGAGTTGAAAAATGGAGCTCAGGGGCACTGCAATTCACAAACCTGCAGAGTTTTAAATGATACCTCTCGCCCACAAATATATTAAGGGAAGGCAACGAAGAGGCTTTGAAAGCAAGGCAGAATTGCAGGAAACAGATTTCAGGAGGTAGATTCGAATCGCCTTGAAAGCACATGAAAAGCGGCAAAACGTGGACAATGATGCCCTTGGCCAAAAAGGGCGTATGCGTTTTTTCCTGAATATATTCAGGAAAAAACGCATACGCCCTTTTTGGCCAACCAAGCAACCTGGAAAGGCCAATCAGCACTCCAAAGAAGTCTCGCTTCCCAGCGGGCAAAAGGGCCATGCGGAAAAAAGTGTCCAAACCAGAAATGCAGGACCGGCCATGGAGAAATGGGAGCCTTGCTACGCTGATGGGTGGGATGTAAATTGCCAACAGCCACTCTGGAGAAGTGTACGGTGTGTTCTGAAACATCTAAAAAACACAGCTTGGAGAGCATAGGGCACTTCCACTCATGGGCGTATAAATTGGGAAAACTAAAAATCAGCAAGACACAGGCACCCCAAAGTTTAGGGCTGCTCTGTTGACAAGAACCCCCACTTCATTACACCTTAAATATCCTAGGAAAGCGAAAAATGGATAAAGAAGTTGGGGTCCTCATGTACAATGGAATATCACTCAGCCATGAAATCAACGTCATAAGGCTAGTAGCAGCACGATGAGTGGATTTAGGTACGACGATTCTAAGTGAAATAAGTCACACAGAAAAAGACACTTATCATAAGATATCACTTCTAGAGGGAATGTAAAAACCGCTACACTTGAACTGAATTACAAAACAGAACAGAGTCACACGTTTAGAAAACACACTATGGCTGCTGAACGGGAAAGGTGAGGTGGGGTGATGCATAAAACAAGGGTTTCAAATTAGCTCAGATACCGTTCCATAAACCCAATATGTAAGAGACAAGACCTATTCCTTTTTCAGTGAACTGGACTCAACACCCCCTATTCACCGCACAAGAATATATCTGACTAGTAAGAATCTTCAAACCTATGTATTGATATCTCTCTGTAAGTGAGTCAAGGGGGTGTAAAGCGGCATAAACACAGCCGTGAAAAGCAGCTAAACCCCATTATAAAAATAAATTACTTTTCAAAACCCGTGAAACAAAGACAGTGAAAGAGAGAGAAATTCTTACAAAATTCGTTCAGGGGCTGTGATGCAACCTGGATTGACCATATCTAGTCCCACAGCTGATTGAGACATCAGGGTGGACACTCTTGGGGCTGAGAGGTTCGGTGAGGTTGGGTGAGCCAACGCAGACCCTTTCAAGTAATACTGCATGGTACCCATCCCATGGGTCCCAAATCTCCAGGTTCAAGGGCATCTTCCTACGTCGAAAACAGGCATGAGAAACCCAGAAGATGGTACACCGTGTGATCGGGAAAGGTTTCTAAAACGCACCTCATTTCTCATCTCCTTTGCTCGGGTTCGCCATTCCAGCCGATTTACTAGCCATCTCCCTCCTTGGAGAATCAGCACCTTTACCCTCCTGTTCCGTACAGGTTGCAATTTGTCCTGAGGATGAACGGGAAGAGGGGGAACCAATGAGAGACTAGCTCTAGGTGTTGGGACAGGCACAGGTCACTCTATTTTCCCATCAGGAAGAAGAATTAAGCACAAGCTCAGCCTGCCCCCCAGAACCAGAAGAGGGCCTGAAGCAATCCTGCGCTTTTGCGGCCAGGTCCCAAAAAAGCGAGTTGAAAAATGGAGCTCAGGGGCACTGCAATTCACAAACCTGCAGAGTTTTAAATGATACCTCTCGCCCACAAATATATTAAGGGAAGGCAACGAAGAGGCTTTGAAAGCAAGGCAGAATTGCAGGAAACAGATTTCAGGAGGTAGATTCAAATCGCCTTGAAAGCACATGAAAAGCGGCAAAACGTGGACAATGATGCCCTTGGCCAAAAAGGGCGTATGCGTTTTTTCCTGAATATATTCAGGAAAAAACGCATACGCCCTTTTTGGCCAACCAAGCAACCTGGAAAGGCAAATCAGCACTCCAAAGAAGTCTCGCTTCCCAGCGGGCAAAAGGGCCATGCGGAAAAAAGTGTCCAAACCAGAAATGCAGGACCGGCCATGGAGAAATGGGAGCCTTGCTACGCTGATGGGTGGGATGTAAATTGCCAACAGCCACTCTGGAGAAGTGTACGGTGTGTTCTGAAACATCTAAAAAACACAGCTTGGAGAGCATAGGGCACTTCCACTCATGGGTGTATAAATTGGGAAAACTAAAAATCAGCAAGACACAGGCACCCCAAAGTTTAGGGCTGCTCTGTTGACAAGAACCCCCACTTCATTACACCTTAAATATCCTAGGAAAGAGAAAAATGGATAAAGAAGTTGTGGTCCTCATGTACAATGGAATATCACTCAGCCATGAAATCAACGTCATAAGGCTAGTAGCAGCACGATGAGTGGATTTAGGTACGACGATTCTAAGTGAAATAAGTCACACAGAAAAAGACACTTATCATAAGATATCACTTCTAGAGGGAATGTAAAAACCGCTACACTTGAACTGAATTACAAAACAGAACAGAGTCACACGTTTAGGAAACACACTATGGCTGCTGAACGGGAAAGGTGAGGTGGGGTGATGCATAAAACAAGGGTTTCAAATTAGCTCAGATACCGTTCCATAAACCCAATATGTAAGAGACAAGACCTATTCCTTGCTCAGTGAACTGGACTCAACACCCCCTATTCACCGCACAAGAATATATCTGACTAGTAAGAATCTTCAAACCTATGTATTGATATCTCTCTGTAAGTGAGTCAAGGGGGTGTAAAGCGGCATAAACACAGCCGTGAAAAGCAGCTAAACCCCATTATAAAAATAAATTACTTTTCAAAACCCGTGAAACAAAGACAGTGAAAGAGAGAGAAATTCTTCCAAAATTCGTTCAGGGGCTGTGATGCAACCTGGATTGACCATATCTAGACCCACAGCTGATTGAGACATCAGGGTGGACACTCTTGGGGCTGAGAGGTTCGGTGAGGTTGGGTGAGCCAACGCAGACCCTTTCAAGTAATACTGCATGGTACCCATCCCATGGGTCCCAAATCTCCAGGTTCAAGGGCATCTTCCTACGTCGAAAACAGGCATGAGAAACCCAGAAGATGGTACACCGTGTGATCGGGAAAGGTTTCTAAAACGCACCTCATTTCTCATCGCCTTTGCTCGGGTTCGCCATTCCAGCCGATTTACTAGCCATCTCCCTCCTTGGAGAATCAGCACCTTTAACCTCCTGTTCCGTACAGGTTGCAATTTGTCCTGAGGATGAACGGGAAGAGGGGGAACCAATGAGAGACTAGCTCTAGGTGTTGGGACAGGCACAGGTCACTCTATTTTCCCATCAGGAAGAAGAATTAAGCACAAGCTCAGCCTGGCCCCCAGAACCAGAAGAGGGCCTGAAGCAATCCTGCGCTTTTGCGGCCAGCTCCCAAAAAAGCGAGTTGAAAAATGGAGCTCAGGGGCACTGCAATTCACAGACCTGCAGAGTTTTAAATGATACCTCTCGTCCACAAATATATTAAGGGAAGGCAACGAAGAGGCTTTGAAAGCAAGGCAGAATTGCAGGAAACAGATTTCAGGAGGTAGATTCGAATCGCCTTGAAAGCACATGAAAAGCGGCAAAATGTGGACAATGATGCCCTTGGCCAAAAAGGGCGTATGCGTTTTTTCCTGAATATATTCAGGAAAAAACGCATACGCCCTTTTTGGCCAACCAAGCAACCTGGAAAGGCCAATCAGCGCTCCAAAGAAGTCTCGCTTCCCAGCGGGCAAAAGGGCCATGCGGAAAAAAGTGTCCAAACCAGAAATGCAGGACCGGCCATGGAGAAATGGGAGCCTTGCTACGCTGATGGGCGGGATGTAAATTGCCAACAGCCACTCTGGAGAAGTGTACGGTGTGTTCTGAAACATCTAAAAAACACAGCTTGGAGAGCATAGGGCACTTCCACTCATGTGCGTATAAATTGGGAAAACTAAAAATCAGCAAGACACAGGCACCCCAAAGTTTAGGGCTGCTCTGTTGACAAGAACCCCCACTTCATTACACCTTAAATATCCTAGGAAAGAGAAAAATGGATAAAGAAGTTGTGGTCCTCATGTACAATGGAATATCACTCAGCCATGAAATCAACGTCATAAGGCTAGTAGCAGCACGATGAGTGGATTTAGGTACGACGATTCTAAGTGAAATAAGTCACACAGAAAAAGACACTTATCATAAGATATCACTTCTAGAGGGAATGTAAAAACCGCTACACTTGAACTGAATTACAAAACAGAACAGAGTCACACGTTTAGGAAACACACTACGGCTGCTGAACGGGAAAGGTGAGGTGGGGTGATGCATAAAACAAGGGTTTCAAATTAGCTCAGATACCGTTCCATAAACCCAATATGTAAGAGACAAGACCTATTCCTTGCTCAGTGAACTGGACTCAACACCCCCTATTCACCGCACAAGAATATATCTGACTAGTAAGAATCTTCAAACCTATGTATTGATATCTCTCTGTAAGTGAGTCAAGGGGGTGTAAAGCGGCATAAACACAGCCGTGAAAAGCAGCTAAACCCCATTATAAAAATAAATTACTTTTCAAAACCCGTGAAACAAAGACAGTGAAAGAGAGAGAAATTCTTACAAAATTCGTTCAGGGGCTGTGATGCAACCTGGATTGACCATATCTAGACCCACAGCTGATTGAGACATAAGGGTGGACACTCTTGGGGCTGAGAGGTTCGGTGAGGTTGGGTGAGCCAACGCAGACCCTTTCAAGTAATACTGCATGGTACCCATCCCATGGGTCCCAAATCTCCAGGTTCAAGGGCATCTTCCTACGTCGAAAACAGGCATGAGAAACCCAGAAGATGGTACACCGTGTGATCGGGAAAGGTTTCTAAAACGCACCTCATTTCTCATCTCCTTTGCTCGGGTTCGCCATTCCAGCCGATTTACTAGCCATCTCCCTCCTTGGAGAATCAGCACCTTTAGCCTCCTGTTCCGTACAGGTTGCAATTTGTCCTGAGGATGAACGGGAAGAGGGGGAACCAATGAGAGACTAGCTCTAGGTGTTGGGACAGGCACAGGTCACTCTATTTTCCCATCAGGAAGAAGAATTAAGCACAAGCTCAGCCTGCCCCCCAGAACCAGAAGAGGGCCTGAAGCAATCCTGCGCTTTTGCGGCCAGCTCCCAAAAAAGCGAGTTGAAAAATGGAGCTCAGGGGCACTGCAATTCACAAACCTGCAGAGTTTTAAATGATACCTCTCGCCCACAAATATATTAAGGGAAGGCAACGAAGAGGCTTTGAAAGCAAGGCAGAATTGCAGGAAACAGATTTCAGGAGGTAGATTCGAATCGCCTTGAAAGCACATGAAAAGCGGCAAAACGTGGACAATGATGCCCTTGGCCAAAAAGGGCGTATGCGTTTTTTCCTGAATATATTCAGGAAAAAACGCATACGCCCTTTTTGGCCAACCAAGCAAACTGGAAAGGCCAATCAGCGCTCCAAAGAAGTCTCGCTTCCCAGCGGGCAAAAGGGCCATGCGGAAAAAAGTGTCCAAACCAGAAATGCAGGACCGGCCATGGAGAAATGGGAGCCTTGCTACGCTGATGGGTGGGATGTAAATTGCCAACAGCCACTCTGGAGAAGTGTACGGTGTGTTCTGAAACATCTAAAAAACACAGCTTGGAGAGCATAGGGCACTTCCACTCATGGCCGTATAAATTGGGAAAACTAAAAATCAGCAAGACACAGGCACCCCAAAGTTTAGGGCTGCTCTGTGGACAAGAACCCCCACTTCATTACACCTTAAATATCCTAGGAAAGAGAAAAATGGATAAAGAAGTTGTGGTCCTCATGTACAATGGAATATCACTCAGCCATGAAATCAACGTCATAAGGCTAATAGCAGCACGATGAGTGGATTTAGGTACGAAGATTCTAAGTGAAATAAGTCACACAGAAAAAGACACTTATCATAAGATATCACTTCTAGAGGGAATGTAAAAACCGCTACACTTGAACTGAATTACAAAACAGAACAGAGTCACACGTTTAGAAAACACACTATGGCTGCTGAACAGGAAAGGTGAGGTGGGGTGATGCATAAAACAAGGGTTTCAAATTAGCTCCGATACCGTTCCATAAACCCAATATGTAAGAGACAAGACCTATTCCTTTTTCAGTGAACTGGACTCAACACCCCCTATTCACCGCACAAGAATATATCTGACTAGTAAGAATCTTCAAACCTATGTATTGATATCTCTCTGTAAGTGAGTCAAGGGGGTGTAAAGCGGCATAAACACAGCCGTGAAAAGCAGCTAAACCCCATTATAAAAATAAATTACTTTTCAAAACCCGTGAAACAAAGACAGTGAAAGAGAGAGAAATTCTTACAAAATTCGTTCAGGGGCTGTGATGCAACCTGGATTGACCATATCTAGACCCACAGCTGATTGAGACATAAGGGTGGACACTCTTGGGGCTGAGAGGTTCGGTGAGGTTGGGTGACCCAACGCAGACCCTTTCAAGTAATACTGCATGGTACCAATCCCATGGGTCCCAAATCTCCAGGTTCAAGGGCATCTTCCTACATCGAAAACAGGCATGAGAAACCCAGAAGATGGTACACCGTGTGATCAGGAAAGGTTTCTAAAACGCACCTCATTTCTCATCTCCTTTGCTCGGGTTCGCCATTCCAGCCGATTTACTAGCCATCTCCCTCCTTGGAGAATCAACACCTTTAACCTCCTGTTCCGTACAGGTTGCAATTTGTCCTGAGGATGAACGGGAAGAGGGGGAACCAATGAGAGACTAGCTCTAGGTGTTGGGACAGGCACAGGTCACTCTATTTTCCCATCAGGAAGAAGAATTAAGCACAAGCTCAGCCTGCCCCCCAGAACCAGAAGAGGGCCTGAAGCAATCCTGCGCTTTTGCGGCCAGCTCCCAAAAAAGCGAGTTGAAAAATGGAGCTCAGGGGCACTGCAATTCACAAACCTGCAGAGTTTTAAATGATACCTCTCGTCCACAAATATATTAAGGGAAGGCAACGAAGAGGCTTTGAAAGCAAGGCAGAATTGCAGGAAACAGATTTCAGGAGGTAGATTCGAATCGCCTTGAAAGCACATGAAAAGCGGCAAAACGTGGACAATGATGCCCTTGGCCAAAAAGGGCGTATGCGTTTTTTCCTGAATATATTCAGGAAAAAACGCATACGCCCTTTTTGGCCAACGAAGCAACCTGGAAAGGCCAATCAGCGCTCCAAAGAAGCCTCGCTTCCCAGCGGGCAAAAGGGCCATGCGGAAAAAAGTGTCCAAACCAGAAATGCAGGACCGGCCATGGAGAAATGGGAGCCTTGCTACGCTGATGGGTGGGATGTAAATTGCCAACAGCCACTCTGGAGAAGTGTACGGTGTGTTCTGAAACATCTAAAAAACACAGCTTGGAGAGCATAGGGCACTTCCACTCATGGGCGTATAAATTGGGAAAACTAAAAATCAGCAAGACACAGGCACCCCAAAGTTTAGGGCTGCTCTGTTGACAAGAACCCCCACTTCATTACACCTTAATTATCCTAGGAAAGAGAAAAATGGATAAAGAAGTTGTGGTCCTCATGTACAATGGATTATCACTCAGCCATGAAATCAACGTCATAAGGCTAGTAGCAGCACGATGAGTGGATTTAGGTCCGACGATTCTAAGTGAAATAAGTCACACAGAAAAAGACACTTATCATAAGATATCAATTCTAGAGGGAATGTAAAAACCGCTACACTTGAACTGAATTACAAAACAGAACAGAGTCACACGTTTAGGAAACACACTACGGCTGCTGAACGGGAAAGGTGAGGTGGGGTGATGCATAAAACAAGGGTTTCAAATTAGCTCAGATACCGTTCCATAAACCCAATATGTAAGAGACAAGACCTATTCCTTTTTCAGTGAACTGGACTCAACACCCCCTATTCACCGCACAAGAATATATCTGACTAGTAAGAATCTTCAAACCTATGTATTGATATCTCTCTGTAAGTGAGTCAAGGGGGTGTAAAGCAGCATAAACACAGCCGTGAAAAGCAGCTAAACCCCATTATAAAAATAAATTACTTTTCAAAACCCGTGAAACAAAGACAGTGAAAGAGAGAGAAATTCTTACAAAATTCGTTCAGGGGCTGTGATGCAACCTGGATTGACCATATCTAGACCCACAGCTGATTGAGACATAAGGGTGGACACTCTTGGGGCTGAGAGGTTCGGTGAGGTTGGGTGAGCCAACGCAGACCCTTTCAAGTAATACTGCATGGTACCCATCCCATGGGTCCCAAATCTCCAGGTTCAAGGGCAACTTCCTACGTCGAAAACAGGCATGAGAAACCCAGAAGATGGTACACCGTGTGATCGGGAAAGGTTTCTAAAACGCACCTCATTTCTCATCTCCTTTGCTCGGGTTCGCCATTCCAGCCGATTTACTAGCCATCTCCCTCCTTGGAGAATCAGCACCTTTAACCTCCTGTTCCGTACAGGTTGCAATTTGTCCTGAGGATGAACGGGAAGAGGGGGAACCAATGAGAGACTAGCTCTAGGTGTTGGGACAGGCACAGGTCACTCTATTTTCCCATCAGGAAGAAGAATTAAGCACAAGCTCAGCCTGCCCCCCAGAACCAGAAGAGGGCCTGAAGCAATCCTGTGCTTTTGCGGCCAGCTCCCAAAAAAGCGAGTTGAAAAATGGAGCTCAGGGGCACTGCAATTCACAAACCTGCAGAGTTTTAAATGATAACTCTCGTCCACAAATATATTAAGGGAAGGCAACGAAGAGGCTTTGAAAGCAAGGCAGAATTGCAGGAAACAGATTTCAGGAGGTAGATTCGAATCGCCTTGAAAGCACATGAAAAGCGGCAAAACGTGGACAATGATGCCCTTGGCCAAAAAGGGCGTATGCGTTTTTTCCTGAATATATTCAGGAAAAAACGCATACGCCCTTTTTGGCCAACCAAGCAACCTGGAAAGGCCAATCAGCGCTCCAAAGAAGTCTCGCTTCCCAGCGGGCAAAAGGGCCATGCGGAAAAAAGTGTCCAAACCAGAAATGCAGGACCGGCCATGGAGAAATGGGAGCCTTGCTACGCTGATGGGTGGGATGTAAATTGCCAACAGCCACTCTGGAGAAGTGTACGGTGTGTTCTGAAACATCTAAAAAACACAGCTTGGAGAGCATAGGGCACTTCCACTCATGGGCGTATAAATTGGGAAAACTAAAAATCAGCAAGACACAGGCACCCCAAAGTTTAGGGCTGCTCTGTTGACAAGAACCCCCACTTCATTACACCTGAAATATCCTAGGAGAGAGAAAAATGGATAAAGAAGTTGTGGTCCTCATGTACAATGGAATATCACTCAGCCATGAAATCAACTTCATAAGGCTAGAACCAGCACGATGAGAGGATTTAGGTATGACGATTCTAAGTGAAATAAGTCACACAGAAAAAGACACTTATCATAAGATATCACTTATAGAGGGAATGTAAAAACCGCTAAACTTGAACTGAATTGCAAAACAGAACAGAGTCACACGTTTAGAAAACACACTATGGCTGCTGAACGGGAAAGGTGAGGTGGGGTGATGCATAAAACAAGGGTTTCAAATTAGCTCAGATACCGTTCCATAAACCCAATATGTAAGAGACAAGACCTATTCCTTTTTCAGTGAACTGGACTCAACACCCCCTATTCACCGCACAAGAATATATCTGACTAGTAAGAATCTTCAAACCTATGTATTGATATCTCTCTGTAAGTGAGTCAAGGGGGTGTAAAGCGGCATAAACACAGCCGTGAAAAGCAGCTAAACCCCATTATAAAAATAAATTACTTTTCAAAACCCGTGAAACAAAGACAGTGAAAGAGAGAGAAATTCTTACAAAATTCGTTCAGGGGCTGTGATGCAACCTGGATTGACCATATCTAGACCCACAGCTGATTGAGACATAAGGGTGGACACTCTTGGGGCTGAGAGGTTCGGTGAGGTTGGGTGAGCCAACGCAGACCCTTTAAAGTAATACTGCATGGTACCCATCCCATGGGTCCCAAATCTGCAGGTTCAAGGGCATCTTCCTACGTCGAAAACATGCATGAGAAACCCAGAAGATGGTACACCGTGTGATCGGGAAAGGTTTCTAAAACGCACCTCATTTCTCATCTCCTTGTGCTCGGGTTCGCCATTCCAGCCCGCTTTACTAGCCATCTCCCTCCTTGGAGAATCAGCACCTTTAACCTCCTGTTCCGTACAGGTTGCAATTTGTCCTGAGGATGAACGGGAAGAGGGGGAACCAATGAGAGACTGGCTCTAGGGGTTGGGACAGGCACAGGTCACTCTATTTTGCCATCAGGAAGAAGAATTAACCACAAGCTCAGCCTGCCCCCCAGAACCAGAAGAGGGCCTGAAGCAATCCTGCACTTTTGCGGCCAGCTCCCAAAAAAGCGAGTTGAAAAATGGAGCTCAGGGGCACTGCAATTCACAAACCTGCAGAGTTTTAAATGATACCTCTCGTCCACAAATATATTAAGGGAAGGCAACGAAGAGGCTTTGAAAGCAAGGCAGAATTGCAGGAAACAGATTTCAGGAGGTAGATTCGAATCGCCTTGAAAGCACAGGAAAAGCGGGCAAAACGTGGACAATGATGCCCTTGGCCAAAAAGGGCGTATGCGTTTTTTCCTGAATATATTCAGGAAAAAACGCATACGCCCTTTTTTGGCCAACCAAGCAACCTGGAAAGGCCAATCAGCGCTCCAAAGAAGTCTCGCTTCCCAGCGGGCAAAAGGGCCATGCGGAAAAAAGTGTCCAAACCAGAAATGCAGGACCGGCCATGGAGAAATGGGAGCCTTGCTACGCTGATGGGTGGGATGTAAATTGCCAACAGCCACTCTGGAGAAGTGTACGGTGTGTTCTGAAACATCTAAAAAACACAGCTTGGAGAGCATAGGGCACTTCCACTCATGGGCGTATAAATTGGGAAAACTAAAAATCAGCAAGACACAGGCACCCCAAAGTTTAGGGCTGCTCTGTTGACAAGAACCCCCACTTCATTACACCTGAAATATCCTAGGAGAGAGAAAAATGGATAAAGAAGTTGTGGTCCTCATGTACAATGGAATATCACTCAGCCATGAAATCAACTTCATAAGGCTAGAACCAGCACGATGAGAGGATTTAGGTACGACGATTCTAAGTGAAATAAGTCACACAGAAAAAGACACTTATCATAAGATATCACTTATAGAGGGAATGTAAAAAACCGCTAAACTTGAACTGAATTGCAAAACAGAACAGAGTCACACGTTTAGAAAAACACACTATGGCTGCTGAACGGGAAAGGTGAGGTGGGGTGATGCATAAAACAAGGGTTTCAAATTAGCTCAGATACCGTTCCATAAACCCAATATGTAAGAGACAAGACCTATTCCTTTTTCAGTGAACTGGACTCAACACCCCCCTATTCACCGCACAAGAATATATCTGACTAGTAAGAATCTTCAAACCTATGTATTGATATCTCTCTGTAAGTGAGTCAAGGGGGTGTAAAGCGGCATAAACACAGCCGTGAAAAGCAGCTAAACCCCATTATAAAAATAAATTACTTTTCAAAACCCGTGAAACAAAGGCAGTGAAAGAGAGAGAAATTCTTACAAAATTCGTTCAGGGGCTGTGATGCAACCTGGATTGACCATATCTAGACCCACAGCTGATTGAGACATAAGGGTGGACACTCTTGGGGCTGAGAGGTTCGGTGAGGTTGGGTGAGCCAACGCAGACCCTTTAAAGTAATACTGCATGGTACCCCATCCCATGGGTCCCAAATCTGCAGGTTCAAGGGCATCTTCCTACGTCGAAAACATGCATGAGAAACCCAGAAGATGGTACAACCGTGTGATCGGGAAAGGTTTCTAAAACGCACCTCATTTCTCATCTCCTTGTGCTCGGGTTCGCCATTCCAGCCGCTTTACTAGCCATCTCCCTCCTTGGAGAATCAGCACCTTTAACCTCCTGTTCCGTACAGGTTGCAATTTGTCCTGAGGATGAACGGGAAGAGGGGGAACCAATGAGAGACTAGCTCTAGGGGTTGGGACAGGCACAGGTCACTCTATTTTTGCCATCAGGAAGAAGAATTAACCACAAGCTCAGCCTGCCCCCCCAGAACCAGAAGAGGGCCTGAAGCAATCCTGCACTTTTGCGGCCAGCTCCCAAAAAAGCGACTGGAAAAATGGAGCTCAGGGGCACTGCAATTCACAAACCTGCAGAGTTATAAATGATACCTCTCGTCCACAAATATATTAAGGGAAGGCAACGAAGAGGCTTTGAAAGCAAGGCAGAATTGCAGGAAACAGATTTCAGGAGGTAGATTCGAATCGCCTTGAAAGCACAGGAAAAGCGGCAAAACGTGGACAATGTTGCCCTTGGCCAAAAAGGGCGTATGCGTTTTTTCCTGAATATATTCAGGAAAAAACGCATACGCCCTTTTTGGCCAACCAAGCAACCTGGAAAGGCCAATCAGCGCTCCAAAGAAGTCTCGCTTCCCAGCGGGCAAAAGGGCCATGCGGAAAAAAGTGTCCAAACCAGAAATGCAGGACCGGCCATGGAGAAATGGGAGCCTTGCTACGCTGATGGGTGGGATGTAAATTGCCAACAGCCACTCTGGAGAAGTGTACGGTGTGTTCTGAAACATCTAAAAAACACAGCTTGGAGAGCATAGGGCACTTCCACTCATGGGCGTATAAATTGGGAAAACTAAAAATCAGCAAGACACAGGCACCCCAAAGTTTAGGGCTGCTCTGTTGACAAGAACCCCCACTTCATTACACCTTAAATATCCTAGGAAAGAGAAAAATGGATAAAGAAGTTGTGGTCCTCATGTACAATGGAATATCACTCAGCCATGAAATCAACGTCATAAGGCTAGTAGCAGCACGATGAGTGGATTTAGGGTACGACGATTCTAAGTGAAATAAGTCACACAGAAAAAGACACTTATCATAAGATATCACTTCTAGAGGGAATGTAAAAACCGCTAAACTTGAACTGAATTACAAAACAGAACAGAGTCACACGTTTAGAAAACACACTATGGCTGCTGAACGGGAAAGGTGAGGTGGGGGTGATGCATAAAACAAGGGTTTCAAATTAGCTCCGATACCGTTCCATAAACCCAATATGTAAGAGACAAGACCTATTCCTTTTTCAGTGAACTGGACTCAACACCCCCTATTCACCGCACAAGAATATATCTGACTAGTAAGAATCTTCAAAACCTATGTATTGATATCTCTCTGTAAGTGAGTCAAGGGGGTGTAAAGCGGCATAAACACAGCCGTGAAAAGCAGCTAAACCCCATTATAAAAATAAATTACTTTTCAAAACCCGTGAAACAAAGGCAGTGAAAGAGAGAGAAATTCTTACAAAATTCGTTCAGAGGGCTGTGATGCAACCTGGATTGACCATATCTAGACCCACAGCTGATTGAGACATAAGGGTGGACACTCTTGGGGCTGAGAGGTTCGGTGAGGTTGGGTGAGCCAACGCAGACCCTTTCAAATAATACTGCATGGTACCCATCCCATGGGTCCCAAATCTCCAGGTTCAAGGGCATCTTCCTACGTCGAAAACAGGCATGAGAAACCCAGAAGATGGTACACCGTGTGATCGGGAAAGGTTTCTAAAACGCACCCTCATTTCTCATCTCCTTTGCTCGGGTTCGCCATTCCAGCCGTTTTACTAGCCATCTCCCCTCCTTGGAGAATCAGCACCTTTAACCTCCTGTTCCGTACAGGTTGCAATTTGTCCTGAGGATGAACGGGAAGAGGGGGAACCAATGAGAGACTAGCTCTAGGTGTTGGGACAGGCACAGGTCACTCTATTTTCCCATCAGGAAGAAGAATTAAGCACAAGCTCAGCCTGCCCCCCAGAACCAGAAGAGGGCCTGAAGCAATCCTGCGCTATTGCGGCCAGCTCCCAAAAAAGCGAGTTGAAAAATGGAGCTCAGGGGCACTGCAATTCACAAACCTGCAGAGTTTTAAATGATACCTCTCGTCCACAAATATATTAAGGGAAGGCAACGAAGAGGCTTTGAAAGCAAGGCAGAATTGCAGGAAACAGATTTCAGGAGGTAGATTCGAATCGCCTTGAAAGCACAGGAAAAGCGGCAAAACGTGGACAATGATGCCCTTGGCCAAAAAGGGCGTATGCGTTTTTTCCTGAATATATTCAGGAAAAAACGCATACGCCCTTTTTGGCCAACCAAGCAACCTGGAAAGGCCAATCAGCGCTCCAAAGAAGTCTCGCTTCCCAGCGGGCAAAAGGGCCATGCGGAAAAAAGTGTCCAAACCAGAAATGCAGGACCGGCCATGGAGAAATGGGAGCCTTGCTACGCTGATGGGTGGGATGTAAATTGCCAACAGCCACTCTGGAGAAGTGTACGGTGTGTTCTGAAACATCTAAAAAACACAGCTTGGAGAGCATAGGGCACTTCCACTCATGGGCGTATAAATTGGGAAAACTAAAAATCAGCAAGACACAGGCACCCCAAAGTTTAGGGGCTGCTCTGTTGACAAGAACCCCCACTTCATTACACCTTAAATATCCTAGGAAAGAGAAAAATGGATAAAGAAGTTGTGGTCCTCATGTACAATGGAATATCACTCAGCCATGAAATCAGTAGCAGCACGATGAGTGGATTTAGGTACGACGATTCTAAGTGAAATAAGTCACACAGAAAAAGACACTTATCATAAGATATCACTTCTAGAGGGAATGTAAAAACCGCTACACTTGAACTGAATTACAAAACAGAACAGAGTCACACGTTTAGAAAACACACTATGGCTGCTGAACGGGAAAGGTGAGGTGGGGTGATGCATAAAACAAGGGTTTCAAATTAGCTCAGATACCGTTCCATAAACCCAATATGTAAGAGACAAGACCTATTCCTTTTTCAGTGAACTGGACTCAACACCCCCTATTCACCGCACAAGAATATATCTGACTAGTAAGAATCTTCAAACCTATGTATTGATATCTCTCTGTAAGTGAGTCAAGGGGGTGTAAAGCGGCATAAACACAGCCGTGAAAAGCAGCTAAACCCCATTATAAAAATAAATTACTTTTCAAAACCCGTGAAACAAAGGCAGTGAAAGAGAGAGAAATTCTTACAAAATTCGTTCAGGGGCTGTGATGCAACCTGGATTGACCATATCTAGACCAAAGCTGATTGAGACATAAGGGTGGACACTCTTGGGGCTGAGAGGTTCGGTGAGGTTGGGTGAGCCAACGCAGACCCTTTCAAGTAATACTGCATGGTACCCATCCCATGGGTCCCAAATCTCCAGGTTCAAGGGCATCTTCCTACGTCGAAAACAGGCATGAGAAACCCAGAAGATGGTACACCGTGTGATCGGGAAAGGTTTCTAAAACGCACCTCATTTCTCATCTCCTTTGCTCGGGTTCGCCATTCCAGCCGATTTACTAGCCATCTCCCTCCTTGGAGAATCAGCACCTTTAACCTCCTGTTCCGTACAGGTTGCAATTTGTCCTGAGGATGAACGGGAAGAGGGGGAACCAATGAGAGACTAGCTCTAGGTGTTGGGACAGGCACAGGTCACTCTATTTTCCCATCAGGAAGAAGAATTAAGCACAAGCTCAGCCTGCCCCCCAGAACCAGAAGAGGGCCTGAAGCAATCCTGCGCTTTTGCGGCCAGCTCCCAAAAAAGCGAGTTGAAAAATGGAGCTCAGGGGCACTGCAATTCACAAACCTGCAGAGTTTTAAATGATACCTCTCGTCCACAAATATATTAAGGGAAGGCAACGAAGAGGCTTCGAAAGCAAGGCAGAATTGCAGGAAACAGATTTCAGGAGGTAGATTCGAATCGCCTTGAAAGCACATGAAAAGCGGCAAAACGTGGACAATGATGCCCTTGGCCAAAAAGGGCGTATGCCTTTTTTCCTGAATATATTCAGGAAAAAACGCATACGCCCTTTTTGGCCAACCAAGCAACCTGGAAAGGCCAATCAGCGCTCCAAAGAAGTCTCGCTTCCCAGCGGGCCAAACGGCCATGCGGAAAAAAGTGTCCAAACCAGAAAAGCAGGACCGGCCATGGAGAAATGGGAGCCTTGCTACGCTGATGGGTGGGATGTAAGTTGCCAACAGCCACTCTGGAGAAGTGTACGGTGTGTTCTGAAACATCTAAAAAACACAGCTTGGAGAGCATAGGGCACTTCCACTCATGGGCGTATAAATTGGGAAAACTAAAAATCAGCAAGACACAGGCACCCCAAAGTTTAGGGCTGCTCTGTTGACAAGAACCCCCACTTCATTACACCTTAAATATCCTAGGAAAGAGAAAAATGGATAAAGAAGTTGGGGTCCTCATGTACAATGGAATATCACTCAGCCATGAAATCAACGTCATAAGGCTAGTAGCAGCACGATGAGTGGATTTAGGTATGACGATTCTAAGTGAAATAAGTCACACAGAAAAAGACACTTATCATAAGATATCACTTCTAGAGGGAATGTAAAAACCGCTACACTTGAACTGAATTACAAAACAGAACAGAGTCACACGTTTAGGAAACACACTACGGCTGCTGAACGGGAAAGGTGAGGTGGGGTGATGCATAAAACAAGGGTTTCAAATTAGCTCAGATACCGTTCCATAAACCCAATATGTAAGAGACAAGACCTATTCCTTTTTCAGTGAACTGGACTCAACACCCCCTATTCACCGCACAAGAATATATCTGACTAGGAAGAATCTTCAAACCTATGTATTGATATCTCTCTGTAAGTGAGTCAAGGGGGTGTAAAGCGGCATAAACACAGCCGTGAAAAGCAGCTAAACCCCATTATAAAAATAAATTACTTTTAAAAACCCGTGAAACAAAGACAGTGAAAGAGAGAGAAATTCTTCCAAAATTCGTTCAGGGGCTGTGATGCAACCTGGATTGACCATATCTAGACCCACAGCTGATTGAGACATAAGGGTGGACACTCTTGGGGCTGAGAGGTTCGGTGAGGTTGGGTGAGCCAACGCAGACCCTTTCAAATAATACTGCATGGTACCCATCCCATGGGTCCCAAATCTCCAGGTTCAAGGGCATCTTCCTACGTCGAAAACAGGCATGAGAAACCCAGAAGATGGTACACCGTGTGATCGGGAAAGGTTTCTAAAACGCACCTCATTTCTCATCTCCTTTGCTCGGGTTCGCCATTCCAGCCGATTTACTAGCCATCTCCCTCCTTGGAGAATCAGCACCTTTAACCTCCTGTTCCGTACAGGTTGCAATTTGTCCTGAGGATGAACGGGAAGAGGGGGAACCAATGAGAGACTAGCTCTAGGTGTTGGGACAGGCACAGGTCACTCTATTTTCCCATCAGGAAGAAGAATTAAGCACAAGCTCAGCCTGCCCCCCAGAACCAGAAGAGGGCCTGAAGCAATCCTGCGCTTTTGCGGCCAGCTCCCAAAAAAGCGAGTTGAAAAATGGAGCTCAGGGGCACTGCAATTCACAAACCTGCAGAGTTTTAAATGATACCTCTCGTCCACAAATATATTAAGGGAAGGCAACGAAGAGGCTTTGAAAGCAAGGCAGAATTGCAGGAAACAGATTTCAGGAGGTAGATTCGAATCGCCTTGAAAGCACATGAAAAGCGGCAAAACGTGGACAATGATGCCCTTGGCCAAAAAGGGCGTATGCGTTTTTTCCTGAATATATTCAGGAAAAAACGCATACGCCCTTTTTGGCCAACCAAGCAACCTGGAAAGGCCAATCAGCGCTCCAAAGAAGTCTCACTTCCCAGCGGGCAAAAGGGCCATGCGGAAAAAAGTGTCCAAACCAGAAATGCAGGACCGGCCATGGAGAAATGGGAGCCTTGCTACGCTGATGGGTGGGATGTAAATTGCCAACAGCCACTCTGGAGAAGTGTACGGTGTGTTCTGAAACATCTAAAAAACACAGCTTGGAGAGCATAGGGCACTTCCACTCATGGGCGTATAAATTGGGAAAACTAAAAATCAGCAAGACACAGGCACCCCAAAGTTTAGGGCTGCTCTGTTGACAAGAACCCCCACTTCATTACACCTTAAATATCCTAGGAAAGAGAAAAATGGATAAAGAAGTGGTGGTCCTCATGTACAATGGAATATCACTCAGCCATGAAATCAACGTCATAAGGCTAGTAGCAGCACGATGAGTGGATTTAGGTACGACGATTCTAAGTGAAATAAGTCACACAGAAAAAGACACTTATCATAAGATATCACTTCTAGAGGGAATGTAAAAACCGCTACACTTGAACTGAATTACAAAACAGAACAGAGTCACACGTTTAGAAAACACACTATGGCTGCTGAACGGGAAAGGTGAGGTGGGGTGATGCATAAAACAAGGGTTTCAAATTAGCTCAGATACCGTTCCATAAACCCAATATGTAAGAGACAAGACCTATTTCTTTTTCAGTGAACTGGACTCAACACCCCCTATTCACCGCACAAGAATATATCTGACTAGTAAGAATCTTCAAACCTATGTATTGATATCTCTCTGTAAGTGAGTCAAGGGGGTGTAAAGCGGCATAAACACAGCCGTGAAAAGCAGCTAAACCCCATTATAAAAATAAATTACTTTTCAAAACCCGTGAAACAAAGGCAGTGAAAGAGAGAGAAATTCTTACAAAATTCGTTCAGGGGCTGTGATGCAACCTGGATTGACCAAATCTAGACCCACAGCTGATTGAGACATAAGGGTGGACACTCTTGGGGCTGAGAGGTTCGGTGAGGTTGGGTGAGCCAACGCAGACCCTTTCAAGTAATACTGCATGGTACCCATCCCATGGGTCCCAAATCTCCAGGTTCAAGGGCATCTTCCTACGTCGAAAACAGGCATGAGAAACCCAGAAGATGGTACACCGTGTGATCGGGAAATGTTTCTAAAACGCACCTCATTTCTCATCTCCTTTGCTCGGGTTCGCCATTCCAGCCGATTTACTAGCCATCTCCCTCCTTGGAGAATCAGCACCTTTAACCTCCTGTTCCGTACAGGTTGCAATTTGTCCTGAGGATGAACGGGAAGAGGGGGAACCAATGAGAGACTAGCTCTAGGTGTTGGGACAGGCACAGGTAACTCTATTTTCCCATCAGGAAGAAGAATTAAGCACAAGCTCAGCCTGCCCCCCAGAACCAGAAGAGGGCCTGAAGCAATCCTGCGCTTTTGCGGCCAGCTCCCAAAAAAGCGAGTTGAAAAATGGAGCTCAGGGGCACTGCAATTCACAAACCTGCAGAGTTTTAAATGATACCTCTCGTCCACAAATATATTAAGGGAAGGCAACGAAGAGGCTTTGAAAGCAAGGCAGAATTGCAGGAAACAGATTTCAGGAGGTAGATTCGAATCGCCTTGAAAGCACATGAAAAGCGGCAAAACGTGGACAATGATGCCCTTGGCCAAAGAGGGCGTATGCGTTTTTTCCTGAATATATTCAGGAAAAAACGCATACGCCCTTTTTGGCCAACCAAGCAACCTGGAAAGGCCAATCAGCGCTCCAAAGAAGTCTCGCTTCCCAGCGGGCAAAAGGGCCATGCGGAAAAAAGTGTCCAAACCAGAAATGCAGGACCGGCCATGGAGAAATGGGAGCCTTGCTACGCTGATGGGTGGGATGTAAATTGCCAACAGCCACTCTGGAGAAGTGTACGGTGTGTTCTGAAACATCTAAAAAACACAGCTTGGAGAGCATAGGGCACTTCCACTCATGGGCGTATAAATTGGGAAAACTAAAAATCAGCAAGACACAGGCACCCCAAAGTTTAGGGCTGCTCTGTTGACAAGAACCCCCACTTCATTACACCTTAAATATCCTAGGAAAGAGAAAAATGGATAAAGAAGTTGGGGTCCTCATGTACAATGGAATATCACTCAGCCATGAAATGCACGTCATAAGGCTAGTAGCAGCACGATGAGTGGATTTAGGTACGACGATTCTAAGTGAAATAAGTCACACAGAAAAAGACACTTATCATAAGATATCACTTCTAGAGGGAATGTAAAAACCGCTACACTTGAACTGAATTACAAAACAGAACAGAGTCACACGTTTAGAAAACACACTATGGCTGCTGAACGGGAAAGGTGAGGTGGGGTGATGCATAAAACAAGGGTTTCAAATTAGCTCAGATACCGTTCCATAAACCCAATATGTAAGAGACAAGACCTATTCCTTTTTCAGTGAACTGGACTCAACACCCCCTATTCACTGCACAAGAATATATCTGACTAGTAAGAATCTTCAAACCTATGTATTGATATCTCTCTGTAAGTGAGTCAAGGGGGTGTAAAGCGGCATAAACACAGCCGTGAAAAGCAGCTAAACCCCATTATAAAAATAAATTACTTTTCAAAACCCGTGAAGCAAAGACAGTGAAAGAGAGAGAAATTCTTCCAAAATTCGTTCAGGGGCTGTGATGCAACCTGGATTGACCATATCTAGACCCACAGCTGATTGAGACATAAGGGTGGACACTCTTGGGGCTGTGAGGTTCGGTGAGGTTGGGTGAGCCAACGCAGACCCTTTCAAATAATACTGCATGGTACCCATCCCATGGGTCCCAAATCTCCAGGTTCAAGGGCATCTTCCTACGTCGAAAACAGGCATGAGAAACCCAGAAGATGGTACACCGTGTGATCGGGAAAGGTTTCTAAAACGCACCTCATTTCTCATCTCCTTTGCTTGGGTTCGCCATTCCAGCCGATTTACTAGCCATCTCCCTCCTTGGAGAATCAGCACCTTTAACCTCCTGTTCCGTACAGGTTGCAATTTGTCCTGAGGATGAACGGGAAGAGGGGGAACCAATGAGAGACTAGCTCTAGGTGTTGGGACAGGCACAGGTCACTCTATTTTCCCATCAGGAAGAAGAATTAAGCACAAGCTCAGCCTGCCCCCCAGAACCAAAAGAGGGCCTGAAGCAATCCTGCGCTTTTGCGGTCAGCTCCCAAAAAAGCGAGTTGAAAAATGGAGCTCAGGGGCACTGCAATTCACAAACCTGCAGAGTTTTAAATGATACCTCTCGTCCACAAATATATTAAGGGAAGGCAACGAAGAGGCTCTGAAAGCAAGGCAGAATTGCAGGAAACAGATTTCAGGAGGTAGATTCGAATCGCCTTGAAAGCACATGAAAAGCGGCAAAACGTGGACAATGATGCCCTTGGCCAAAAAGGGCGTATGCGTTTTTTCCTGAATATATTCAGGAAAAAACGCATACGCCCTTTTTGGCCAACCAAGCAACCTGGAAAGGCCAATCAGCGCTCCAAAGAAGTCTCGCTTCCCAGCGGGCAAAAGGGCCATGCGGAAAAAAGTGTCCAAACCAGAAATGCAGGACCGGCCATGGAGAAATGGGAGCCTTGCTACGCTGATGGGTGGGATGTAAATTGCCAACAGCCACTCTGGAGAAGTGTACGGTGTGTTCTGAAACATCTAAAAAACACAGCTTGGAGAGCATAGGGCACTTCCACTCATGGGCGTATAAATTGGGAAAACTAAAAATCAGCAAGACACAGGCACCCCAAAGTTTAGGGCTGCTCTGTTGACAAGAACCCCCACTTCATTACACCTTAAATATCCTAGGAAAGAGAAAAATGGATAAAGAAGTTGGGGTCCTCATGTACAATGGAATATCACTCAGCCATGAAATCAACGTCATAAGGCTAGTAGCAGCACGATGAGTGGATTTAGGTATGACGATTCTAAGTGAAATAAGTCACACAGAAAAAGACACTTATCATAAGATATCACTTCTAGAGGGAATGTAAAAACCGCTACACTTGAACTGAATTACAAAACAGAACAGAGTCACACGTTTAGGAAACACACTACGGCTGCTGAACGGGAAAGGTGAGGTGGGGTGATGCATAAAACAAGGATTTCAAATTAGCTCAGATACCGTTCCATAAACCCAATATGTAAGAGACAAGGCCTATTCCTTTTTCAGTGAACTGGACTCAACACCCCCTATTCACCGCACAAGAATATATCTGACTAGTAAGAATCTTCAAACCTATGTATTGATATCTCTCTGTAAGTGAGTCAAGGGGGTGTAAAGTGGCATAAACACAGCCGTGAAAAGCAGCTAAACCCCATTATAAAAATAAATTACTTTTCAAAACCCGTGAAACAAAGACAGTGAAAGAGAGAGAAATTCTTCCAAAATTCGTTCAGGGGCTGTGATGCAACCTGGATTGACCATATCTAGACCCACAGCTGATTGAGACATAAGGGTGGACACTCTTGGGGCTGAGAGGTTCGGTGAGGTTGGGTGAGCCAACGCAGACCCTTTCAAGTAATACTGCATGGTACCCATCCCATGGGTCCCAAATCTCCAGGTTCAAGGGCATCTTCCTACGTCGAAAACAGGCATGAGAAACACAGAAGATGGTACACCGTGTGATCAGGAAAGGTTTCTAAAACGCACCTCATTTCTCATCTCCTTTGCTTGGGTTCGCCATTCCAGCCGATTTACTAGCCATCTCCCTCCTTGGAGAATCAGCATCTTTAACCTCCTGTTCCGTACAGGTTGCAATTTGTCCTGAGGATGAACGGGAAGAGGGGGAACCAATGAGAGACTAGCTCTAGGTGTTGGGACAGGCACAGGTCACTCTATTTTCCCATCAGGAAGAAGAATTAAGCACAAGCTCAGCCTGCCCCCCAGAACCAGAAGAGGGCCTGAAGCAATCCTGCGCTTTTGCGGTCAGCTCCCAAAAAAGCGAGTTGAAAAATGGAGCTCAGGGGCACTGCAATTCACAAACCTGCAGAGTTTTAAATGATACCTCTCGTCCACAAATATATTAAGGGAAGGCAACGAAGAGGCTCTGAAAGCAAGGCAGAATTGCAGGAAACAGATTTCAGGAGGTAGATTCGAATCGCCTTGAAAGCACATGAAAAGCGGCAAAACGTGGACAATGATGCCCTTGGCCAAAAAGGGCGTATGCGTTTTTTCCTGAATATATTCAGGAAAAAACGCATACGCCCTTTTTGGCCAACCAAGCAACCTGGAAAGGCCAATCAGCGCTCCAAAGAAGTCTCGCTTCCCAGCGGGCAAAAGGGCCATGCGGAAAAAAGTGTCCAAACCAGAAATGCAGGACCGGCCATGGAGAAATGGGAGCCTTGCTACGCTGATGGGTGGGATGTAAATTGCCAACAGCCACTCTGGAGAAGTGTACGGTGTGTTCTGAAACATCTAAAAAACACAGCTTGGAGAGCATAGGGCACTTCCACTCATGGGCGTATAAATTGGGAAAACTAAAAATCAGCAAGACACAGGCACCCCAAAGTTTAGGGCTGCTCTGTTGACAAGAACCCCCACTTCATTACACCTTAAATATCCTAGGAAAGAGAAAAATGGATAAAGAAGTTGGGGTCCTCATGTACAATGGAATATCACTCAGCCATGAAATCAACGTCATAAGGCTAGTAGCAGCACGATGAGTGGATTTAGGTATGACGATTCTAAGTGAAATAAGTCACACAGAAAAAGACACTTATCATAAGATATCACTTCTAGAGGGAATGTAAAAACCGCTACACTTGAACTGAATTACAAAACAGAACAGAGTCACACGTTTAGGAAACACACTACGGCTGCTGAACGGGAAAGGTGAGGTGGGGTGATGCATAAAACAAGGATTTCAAATTAGCTCAGATACCGTTCCATAAACCCAATATGTAAGAGACAAGGCCTATTCCTTTTTCAGTGAACTGGACTCAACACCCCCTATTCACCGCACAAGAATATATCTGACTAGTAAGAATCTTCAAACCTATGTATTGATATCTCTCTGTAAGTGAGTCAAGGGGGTGTAAAGTGGCATAAACACAGCCGTGAAAAGCAGCTAAACCCCATTATAAAAATAAATTACTTTTCAAAACCCGTGAAACAAAGACAGTGAAAGAGAGAGAAATTCTTCCAAAATTCGTTCAGGGGCTGTGATGCAACCTGGATTGACCATATCTAGACCCACAGCTGATTGAGACATAAGGGTGGACACTCTTGGGGCTGAGAGGTTCGGTGAGGTTGGGTGAGCCAACGCAGACCCTTTCAAGTAATACTGCATGGTACCCATCCCATGGGTCCCAAATCTCCAGGTTCAAGGGCATCTTCCTACGTCGAAAACAGGCATGAGAAACACAGAAGATGGTACACCGTGTGATCAGGAAAGGTTTCTAAAACGCACCTCATTTCTCATCTCCTTTGCTTGGGTTCGCCATTCCAGCCGATTTACTAGCCATCTCCCTCCTTGGAGAATCAGCACCTTTAACCTCCTGTTCCGTACAGGTTGCAATTTGTCCTGAGGATGAACGGGAAGAGGGGGAACCAATGAGAGACTAGCTCTAGGTGTTGGGACAGGCACAGGTCACTCTATTTTCCCATCAGGAAGAAGAATTAAGCACAAGCTCAGCCTGCCCCCCAGAACCAGAAGAGGGCCTGAAGCAATCCTGCGCTTTTGCGGTCAGCTCCCAAAAAAGCGAGTTGAAAAATGGAGCTCAGGGGCACTGCAATTCACAAACCTGCAGAGTTTTAAATGATACCTCTCGTCCACAAATATATTAAGGGAAGGCAACGAAGAGGCTCTGAAAGCAAGGCAGAATTGCAGGAAACAGATTTCAGGAGGTAGATTCGAATCGCCTTGAAAGCACATGAAAAGCGGCAAAACGTGGACAATGATGCCCTTGGCCAAAAAGGGCGTATGCGTTTTTTCCTGAATATATTCAGGAAAAAACGCATACGCCCTTTTTGGCCAACCAAGCAACCTGGAAAGGCCAATCAGCGCTCCAAAGAAGTCTCGCTTCCCAGCGGGCAAAAGGGCCATGCGGAAAAAAGTGTCCAAACCAGAAATGCAGGACCGGCCATGGAGAAATGGGAGCCTTGCTACGCTGATGGGTGGGATGTAAATTGCCAACAGCCACTCTGGAGAAGTGTACGGTGTGTTCTGAAACATCTAAAAAACACAGCTTGGAGAGCATAGGGCACTTCCACTCATGGGCGTATAAATTGGGAAAACTAAAAATCAGCAAGACACAGGCACCCCAAAGTTTAGGGCTGCTCTGTTGACAAGAACCCCCACTTCATTACACCTTAAATATCCTAGGAAAGAGAAAAATGGATAAAGAAGTTGGGGTCCTCATGTACAATGGAATATCACTCAGCCATGAAATCCACGTCATAAGGCTAGTAGCAGCACGATGAGTGGATTTAGGTACGACGATTCTAAGTGAAATAAGTCACACAGAAAAAGACACTTATCATAAGATATCACTTCTAGAGGGAATGTAACAACCGCTACACTTGAACTGAATTACAAAACAGAACAGAGTCACACGTTTAGAAAACACACTATGGCTGCTGAACGGGAAAGGTGAGGTGGGGTGATGCATAAAACAAGGGTTTCAAATTAGCTCAGATACCGTTCCATAAACCCAATATGTAAGAGACAAGACCTATTCCTTTTTCAGTGAACTGGACTCAACACCCCCTATTCACCGCACAAGAATATATCTGACTAGTAAGAATCTTCAAACCTATGTATTGATATCTCTCTGTAAGTGAGTCAAGGGGGTGTAAAGTGGCATAAACACAGCCGTGAAAAGCAGCTAAACCCCATTATAAAAATAAATTACTTTTCAAAACCCGTGAAACAAAGGCAGTGAAAGACAGAGAAATTCTTACAAAATTCGTTCAGGGGCTGTGATGCAACCTGGATTGACCATATCTAGACCCACAGCTGATTGAAACATAAGGGTGGACACTCTTGGGGCTGAGAGGTTCGGTGAGGTTGGGTGAGCCAACGCAGACCCTTTCAAGTAATACTGCATGGTACCCATCCCATGGGTCCCAAATCTCCAGGTTCAAGGGCATCTTCCTACATCGAAAACAGGCATGAGAAACCCAGAAGATGGTACACCGTGTGATCGGGAAAGGTTTCTAAAACGCACCTCATTTCTCATCTCCTTTGCTCGGGTTCGCCATTCCAGCCGATTTACTAGCCATCTCCCTCCTTGGAGAATCAGCACCTTTAACCTCCTGTTCCGTACAGGTTGCAATTTGTCCTGAGGATGAACGGGAAGAGGGGGAACCAATGAGAGACTAGCTCTAGGTGTTGGGACAGGCACAGGTCACTCTATTTTCCCATCAGGAAGAAGAATTAAGCACAAGCTCAGCCTGCCCCCCAGAACCAGAAGAGGGCCTGAAGCAATCCTGCGCTTTTGCGGTCAGCTCCCAAAAAAGCGAGTTGAAAAATGGAGCTCAGGGGCACTGCAATTCACAAACCTGCAGAGTTTTAAATGATACCTCTCGTCCACAAATATATTAAGGGAAGGCAACGAAGAGGCTCTGAAAGCAAGGCAGAATTGCAGGAAACAGATTTCAGGAGGTAGATTCGAATCGCCTTGAAAGCACATGAAAAGCGGCAAAACGTGGACAATGATGCCCTTGGCCAAAAAGGGCGTATGCGTTTTTTCCTGAATATATTCAGGAAAAAACGCATACGCCCTTTTTGGCCAACCAAGCAACCTGGAAAGGCCAATCAGCGCTCCAAAGAAGTCTCGCTTCCCAGCGGGCAAAAGGGCCATGCGGAAAAAAGTGTCCAAACCAGAAATGCAGGACCGGCCATGGAGAAATGGGAGCCTTGCTACGCTGATGGGTGGGATGTAAATTGCCAACAGCCACTCTGGAGAAGTGTACGGTGTGTTCTGAAACATCTAAAAAACACAGCTTGGAGAGCATAGGGCACTTCCACTCATGGGCATATAAATTGGGAAAACTAAAAATCAGCAAGACACAGGCACCCCAAAGTTTAGGGCTGCTCTGTTGACAAGAACCCCCACTTCATTACACCTTAAATATCCTAGGAAAGAGAAAAATGGATAAAGAAGTTGTGGTCCTCATGTACAATGGAATATCACTCAGCCATGAAATCCACGTCATAAGGCTAGTAGCAGCACGATGAGTGGATTTAGGTACGACGATTCTAAGTGAAATAAGTCACACAGAAAAAGACACTTATCATAAGATATCACTTCTAGAGGGAATGTAACAACCGCTACACTTGAACTGAATTACAAAACAGAACAGAGTCACACGTTTAGAAAACACACTATGGCTGCTGAACGGGAAAGGTGAGGTGGGGTGATGCATAAAACAAGGGTTTCAAATTAGCTCAGATACCGTTCCATAAACCCAATATGTAAGAGACAAGACCTATTCCTTTTTCAGTGAACTGGACTCAACACCCCCTATTCACCGCACAAGAATATATCTGACTAGTAAGAATCTTCAAACCTATGTATTGATATCTCTCTGTAAGTGAGTCAAGGGGGTGTAAAGCGGCATAAACACAGCCGTGAAAAGCAGCTAAACCCCATTATAAAAATAAATTACTTTTCAAAACCCGTGAAACAAAGGCAGTGAAAGACAGAGAAATTCTTACAAAATTCGTTCAGGGGCTGTGATGCAACCTGGATTGACCATATCTAGACCCACAGCTGATTGAGACATAAGGGTGGACACTCTTGGGGCTGAGAGGTTCGGTGAGGTTGGGTGAGCCAACGCAGACCCTTTCAAGTAATACTGCATGGTACCCATCCCATGGGTCCCAAATCTCCAGGTTCAAGGGCATCTTCCTACGTCGAAAACAGGCATGAGAAACCCAGAAGATGGTACACCGTGTGATCGGGAAAGGTTTCTAAAACGCACCTCATTTCTCATCTCCTTTGCTCGGGTTCGCCATTCCAGCCGATTTACTAGCCATCTCCCTCCTTGGAGAATCAGCACCTTTAACCTCCTGTTCCGTACAGGTTGCAATTTGTCCTGAGGATGAACGGGAAGAGGGGGAACCAATGAGAGACTAGCTCTAGGTGTTGGGACAGGCACAGGTCACTCTATTTTCCCATCAGGAAGAAGAATTAAGCACAAGCTCAGCCTGCCCCCCAGAACCAGAAGAGGGCCTGAAGCAATCCTGCGCTTTTGCGGCCAGCTCCCAAAAAAGCGAGTTGAAAAATGGAGCTCAGGGGCACTGCAATTCACAAACCTGCAGAGTTTTAAATGATACCTCTCGTCCACAAATATATTAAGGGAAGGCAACGAAGAGGCTTTGAAAGCAAGGCAGAATTGCAGGAAACAGATTTCAGGAGGTAGATTCGAATCGCCTTGAAAGCACAGGAAAAGCGGCAAAACGTGGACAATGATGCCCTTGGCCAAAAAGGGCGTATGCGTTTTTTCCTGAATATATTCAGGAAAAAACGCATACGCCCTTTTTGGCCAACCAAGCAACCTGGAAAGGCCAATCAGCGCTCCAAAGAAGTCTCGCTTCCCAGCGGGCAAAAGGGCCATGCGGAAAAAAGTGTCCAAACCAGAAATGCAGGACCGGCCATAGAGAAATGGAAGCCTTGCTACGCTGATGGGTGGGATGTAAATTGCCAACAGCCACTCTGGAGAAGTGTACGGTGTGTTCTGAAACATCTAAAAAACACAGCTTGGAGAGCATAGGGCACTTCCACTCATGGGCGTATAAATTGGGAAAACTAAAAATCAGCAAGACACAGGCACCCCAAAGTTTAGGGCTGCTCTGTTGACAAGAACCCCCACTTCATTACACCTTAAATATCCTAGGAAAGAGAAAAATGGATAAAGAAGTTGGGGTCCTCATGTACAATGGAATATCACTCAGCCATGAAATCAACGTCATAAGGCTAGTAGCAGCACGATGAGTGGATTTAGGTATGACGATTCTAAGTGAAATAAGTCACACAGAAAAAGACACTTATCATAAGATATCACTTCTAGAGGGAATGTAAAAACCGCTACACTTGAACTGAATTACAAAACAGAACAGAGTCACACGTTTAGGAAACACACTACGGCTGCTGAACGGGAAAGGTGAGGTGGGGTGATGCATAAAACAAGGATTTCAAATTAGCTCAGATACCGTTCCATAAACCCAATATGTAAGAGACAAGACCTATTCCTTTTTCAGTGAACTGGACTCAACACCCCCTATTCACCACACAAGAATATATCTGACTAGTAAGAATCTTCAAACCTATGTATTGATATCTCTCTGTAAGTGAGTCAAGGGGGTGTAAAGTGGCATAAACACAGCCGTGAAAAGCAGCTAAACCCCATTATAAAAATAAATTACTTTTCAAAACCCGTGAAACAAAGACAGTGAAAGAGAGAGAAATTCTTCCAAAATTCGTTCAGGGGCTGTGATGCAACCTGGATTGACCATATCTAGACCCACAGCTGATTGAGACATAAGGGTGGACACTCTTGGGGCTGAGAGGTTCGGTGAGGTTGGGTGAGCCAACGCAGACCCTTTCAAGTAATACTGCATGGTACCCATCCCATGGGTCCCAAATCTCCAGGTTCAAGGGCATCTTCCTACGTCGAAAACAGGCATGAGAAACCCAGAAGATGGTACACCGTGTGATCGGGAAAGGTTTCTAAAACGCACCTCATTTCTCATCTCCTTTGCTCGGGTTCGCCATTCCAGCCGATTTACTAGCCATCTCCCTCCTTGGAGAATCAGCACCTTTAACCTCCTGTTCCGTACAGGTTGCAATTTGTCCTGAGGATGAACGGGAAGAGGGGGAACCAATGAGAGACTAGCTCTAGGTGTTGGGACAGGCACAGGTCACTCTAGTTTCCCATCAGGAAGGAGAATTAAGCACAAGCTCAGCCTGCCCCCCAGAACCAGAAGAGGGCCTGAAGCAATCCTGCGCTTTTGCGGCCAGCTCCCAAAAAAGCGAGTTGAAAAATGGAGCTCAGGGGCACTGCAATTCACAAACCTGCAGAGTTTTAAATGATACCTCTCGTCCACAAATATATTAAGGGAAGGCAACGAAGAGGCTTTGAAAGCAAGGCAGAATTGCAGGAAACAGATTTCAGGAGGTAGATTCGAATCGCCTTGAAAGCACATGAAAAGCGGCAAAACGTGGACAATGATGCCCTTGGCCAAAAAGGGCGTATGCGTTTTTTCCTGAATATATTCAGGAAAAAACGCATACGCCCTTTTTGGCCAACCAAGCAACCTGGAAAGGCCAATCAGCGCTCCAAAGAAGTCTCGCTTCCCAGCGGGCAAAAGGGCCATGCGGAAAAAAGTGTCCAAACCAGAAATGCAGGACCGGCCATGGAGAAATGGGAGCCTTGCTACGCTGATGGGTGGGATGTAAATTGCCAACAGCCACTCTGGAGAAGTGTACGGTGTGTTCTGAAACATCTAAAAAACACAGCTTGGAGAGCATAGGGCACTTCCACTCATGGCCGTATAAATTGGGAAAACTAAATATCAGCAAGACACAGGCACCCCAAAGTTTAGGGCTGCTCTGTTGACAAGAACCCCCACTTCATTACACCTTAAATATCCTAGGAAAGAGAAAAATGGATAAAGAAGTTGGGGTCCTCATGTACAATGGAATATCACTCAGCCATGAAATCAACGTCATAAGGCTAGTAGCAGCACGATGAGTGGATTTAGGTATGACGATTCTAAGTGAAATAAGTCACACAGAAAAAGACACTTATCATAAGATATCACTTCTAGAGGGAATGTAAAAACCGCTACACTTGAACTGAATTACAAAACAGAACAGAGTCACACGTTTAGGAAACACACTACGGCTGCTGAACGGGAAAGGAGAGGTGGGGTGATGCATAAAACAAGGGTTTCAAATTAGCTCAGATACCGTTCCATAAACCCAATATGTAAGAGACAAGACCTATTCCTTGCTCAGTGAACTGGACTCAAAACCCCCTATTCACCGCACCAGAATATATCTGACTAGTAAGAATCTTCAAACCTATGTATTGATATCTCTCTGTAAGTGAGTCAAGGGGGTGTAAAGCGGCATAAACACAGCCGTGAAAAGCAGCTAAACCCCATTATAAAAATAAATTACTTTTCAAAACCCGTGAAGCAAAGACAGTGAAAGAGAGAGAAATTCTTCCAAAATTCGTTCAGGGGCTGTGATGCAACCTGGATTGACCATATCTAGACCCACAGCTGATTGAGACATAAGGGTGGACACTCTTGGGGCTGTGAGGTTCGGTGAGGTTGGGTGAGCCAACGCAGACCCTTTCAAATAATACTGCATGGTACCCATCCCATGGGTCCCAAATCTCCAGGTTCAAGGGCATCTTCCTACGTCGAAAACAGGCATGAGAAACCCAGAAGATGGTACACCGTGTGATCGGGAAAGGTTTCTAAAACGCACCTCATTTCTCATCTCCTTTGCTCGGGTTCGCCATTCCAGCCGATTTACTAGCCATCTCCCTCCTTGGAGAATCAGCACCTTTAACCTCCTGTTCCGTACAGGTTGCAATTTGTCCTGAGGATGAACGGGAAGAGGGGGAACCAATGAGAGACTAGCTCTAGGTGTTGGGACAGGCACAGGTCACTCTATTTTCCCATCAGGAAGAAGAATTAAGCACAAGCTCAGCCTGCCCCCCAGAACCAAAAGAGGGCCTGAAGCAATCCTGCGCTTTTGCGGTCAGCTCCCAAAAAAGCGAGTTGAAAAATGGAGCTCAGGGGCACTGCAATTCACAAACCTGCAGAGTTTTAAATGATACCTCTCGTCCACAAATATATTAAGGGAAGGCAACGAAGAGGCTCTGAAAGCAAGGCAGAATTGCAGGAAACAGATTTCAGGAGGTAGATTCGAATCGCCTTGAAAGCACATGAAAAGCGGCAAAACGTGGACAATGATGCCCTTGGCCAAAAAGGGCGTATGCGTTTTTTCCTGAATATATTCAGGAAAAAACGCATACGCCCTTTTTGGCCAACCAAGCAACCTGGAAAGGCCAATCAGCGCTCCAAAGAAGTCTCGCTTCCCAGCGGGCAAAAGGGCCATGCGGAAAAAAGTGTCCAAACCAGAAATGCAGGACCGGCCATGGAGAAATGGGAGCCTTGCTACGCTGATGGGTGGGATGTAAATTGCCAACAGCCACTCTGGAGAAGTGTACGGTGTGTTCTGAAACATCTAAAAAACACAGCTTGGAGAGCATAGGGCACTTCCACTCATGGGCGTATAAATTGGGAAAACTAAAAATCAGCAAGACACAGGCACCCCAAAGTTTAGGGCTGCTCTGTTGACAAGAACCCCCACTTCATTACACCTTAAATATCCTAGGAAAGAGAAAAATGGATAAAGAAGTTGGGGTCCTCATGTACAATGGAATATCACTCAGCCATGAAATCAACGTCATAAGGCTAGTAGCAGCACGATGAGTGGATTTAGGTATGACGATTCTAAGTGAAATAAGTCACACAGAAAAAGACACTTATCATAAGATATCACTTCTAGAGGGAATGTAAAAACCGCTACACTTGAACTGAATTACAAAACAGAACAGAGTCACACGTTTAGGAAACACACTACGGCTGCTGAACGGGAAAGGTGAGGTGGGGTGATGCATAAAACAAGGATTTCAAATTAGCTCAGATACCGTTCCATAAACCCAATATGTAAGAGACAAGGCCTATTCCTTTTTCAGTGAACTGGACTCAACACCCCCTATTCACCGCACAAGAATATATCTGACTAGTAAGAATCTTCAAACCTATGTATTGATATCTCTCTGTAAGTGAGTCAAGGGGGTGTAAAGTGGCATAAACACAGCCGTGAAAAGCAGCTAAACCCCATTATAAAAATAAATTACTTTTCAAAACCCGTGAAACAACGACAGTGAAAGAGAGAGAAATTCTTCCAAAATTCGTTCAGGGGCTGTGATGCAACCTGGATTGACCATATCTAGACCCACAGCTGATTGAGACATAAGGGTGGACACTCTTGGGGCTGAGAGGTTCGGTGAGGTTGGGTGAGCCAACGCAGACCCTTTCAAGTAATACTGCATGGTACCCATCCCATGGGTCCCAAATCTCCAGGTTCAAGGGCATCTTCCTACGTCGAAAACAGGCATGAGAAACACAGAAGATGGTACACCGTGTGATCAGGAAAGGTTTCTAAAACGCACCTCATTTCTCATCTCCTTTGCTTGGGTTCGCCATTCCAGCCGATTTACTAGCCATCTCCCTCCTTGGAGAATCAGCACCTTTAACCTCCTGTTCCGTACAGGTTGCAATTTGTCCTGAGGATGAACGGGAAGAGGGGGAACCAATGAGAGACTAGCTCTAGGTGTTGGGACAGGCACAGGTCACTCTATTTTCCCATCAGGAAGAAGAATTAAGCACAAGCTCAGCCTGCCCCCCAGAACCAGAAGAGGGCCTGAAGCAATCCTGCGCTTTTGCGGTCAGCTCCCAAAAAAGCGAGTTGAAAAATGGAGCTCAGGGGCACTGCAATTCACAAACCTGCAGAGTTTTAAATGATACCTCTCGTCCACAAATATATTAAGGGAAGGCAACGAAGAGGCTCTGAAAGCAAGGCAGAATTGCAGGAAACAGATTTCAGGAGGTAGATTCGAATCGCCTTGAAAGCACATGAAAAGCGGCAAAACGTGGACAATGATGCCCTTGGCCAAAAAGGGCGTATGCGTTTTTTCCTGAATATATTCAGGAAAAAACGCATACGCCCTTTTTGGCCAACCAAGCAACCTGGAAAGGCCAATCAGCGCTCCAAAGAAGTCTCGCTTCCCAGCGGGCAAAAGGGCCATGCGGAAAAAAGTGTCCAAACCAGAAATGCAGGACCGGCCATGGAGAAATGGGAGCCTTGCTACGCTGATGGGTGGGATGTAAATTGCCAACAGCCACTCTGGAGAAGTGTACGGTGTGTTCTGAAACATCTAAAAAACACAGCTTGGAGAGCATAGGGCACTTCCACTCATGGGCGTATAAATTGGGAAAACTAAAAATCAGCAAGACACAGGCACCCCAAAGTTTAGGGCTGCTCTGTTGACAAGAACCCCCACTTCATTACACCTTAAATATCCTAGGAAAGAGAAAAATGGATAAAGAAGTTGGGGTCCTCATGTACAATGGAATATCACTCAGCCATGAAATCCACGTCATAAGGCTAGTAGCAGCACGATGAGTGGATTTAGGTACGACGATTCTAAGTGAAATAAGTCACACAGAAAAAGACACTTATCATAAGATATCACTTCTAGAGGGAATGTAACAACCGCTACACTTGAACTGAATTACAAAACAGAACAGAGTCACACGTTTAGAAAACACACTATGGCTGCTGAACGGGAAAGGTGAGGTGGGGTGATGCATAAAACAAGGGTTTCAAATTAGCTCAGATACCGTTCCATAAACCCAATATGTAAGAGACAAGACCTATTCCTTTTTCAGTGAACTGGACTCAACACCCCCTATTCACCGCACAAGAATATATCTGACTAGTAAGAATCTTCAAACCTATGTATTGATATCTCTCTGTAAGTGAGTCAAGGGGGTGTAAAGTGGCATAAACACAGCCGTGAAAAGCAGCTAAACCCCATTATAAAAATAAATTACTTTTCAAAACCCGTGAAACAAAGGCAGTGAAAGACAGAGAAATTCTTACAAAATTCGTTCAGGGGCTGTGATGCAACCTGGATTGACCATATCTAGACCCACAGCTGATTGAAACATAAGGGTGGACACTCTTGGGGCTGAGAGGTTCGGTGAGGTTGGGTGAGCCAACGCAGACCCTTTCAAGTAATACTGCATGGTACCCATCCCATGGGTCCCAAATCTCCAGGTTCAAGGGCATCTTCCTACATCGAAAACAGGCATGAGAAACCCAGAAGATGGTACACCGTGTGATCGGGAAAGGTTTCTAAAACGCACCTCATTTCTCATCTCCTTTGCTCGGGTTCGCCATTCCAGCCGATTTACTAGCCATCTCCCTCCTTGGAGAATCAGCACCTTTAACCTCCTGTTCCGTACAGGTTGCAATTTGTCCTGAGGATGAACGGGAAGAGGGGGAACCAATGAGAGACTAGGTCTAGGTGTTGGGACAGGCACAGGTCACTCTATTTTCCCATCAGGAAGAAGAATTAAGCACAAGCTCAGCCTGCCCCCCAGAACCAGAAGAGGGCCTGAAGCAATCCTGCGCTTTTGCGGTCAGCTCCCAAAAAAGCGAGTTGAAAAATGGAGCTCAGGGGCACTGCAATTCACAAACCTGCAGAGTTTTAAATGATACCTCTCGTCCACAAATATATTAAGGGAAGGCAACGAAGAGGCTCTGAAAGCAAGGCAGAATTGCAGGAAACAGATTTCAGGAGGTAGATTCGAATCGCCTTGAAAGCACATGAAAAGCGGCAAAACGTGGACAATGATGCCCTTGGCCAAAAAGGGCGTATGCGTTTTTTCCTGAATATATTCAGGAAAAAACGCATACGCCCTTTTTGGCCAACCAAGCAACCTGGAAAGGCCAATCAGCGCTCCAAAGAAGTCTCGCTTCCCAGCGGGCAAAAGGGCCATGCGGAAAAAAGTGTCCAAACCAGAAATGCAGGACCGGCCATGGAGAAATGGGAGCCTTGCTACGCTGATGGGTGGGATGTAAATTGCCAACAGCCACTCTGGAGAAGTGTACGGTGTGTTCTGAAACATCTAAAAAACACAGCTTGGAGAGCATAGGGCACTTCCACTCATGGGCGTATAAATTGGGAAAACTAAAAATCAGCAAGACACAGGCACCCCAAAGTTTAGGGCTGCTCTGTTGACAAGAACCCCCACTTCATTACACCTTAAATATCCTAGGAAAGAGAAAAATGGATAAAGAAGTTGTGGTCCTCATGTACAATGGAATATCACTCAGCCATGAAATCCACGTCATAAGGCTAGTAGCAGCACGATGAGTGGATTTAGGTACGACGATTCTAAGTGAAATAAGTCACACAGAAAAAGACACTTATCATAAGATATCACTTCTAGAGGGAATGTAACAACCGCTACACTTGAACTGAATTACAAAACAGAACAGAGTCACACGTTTAGAAAACACACTATGGCTGCTGAACGGGAAAGGTGAGGTGGGGTGATGCATAAAACAAGGGTTTCAAATTAGCTCAGATACCGTTCCATAAACCCAATATGTAAGAGACAAGACCTATTCCTTTTTCAGTGAACTGGACTCAACACCCCCTATTCACCGCACAAGAATATATCTGACTAGTAAGAATCTTCAAACCTATGTATTGATATCTCTCTGTAAGTGAGTCAAGGGGGTGTAAAGCGGCATAAACACAGCCGTGAAAAGCAGCTAAACCCCATTATAAAAATAAATTACTTTTCAAAACCCGTGAAACAAAGGCAGTGAAAGACAGAGAAATTCTTACAAAATTCGTTCAGGGGCTGTGATGCAACCTGGATTGACCATATCTAGACCCACAGCTGATTGAGACATAAGGGTGGACACTCTTGGGGCTGAGAGGTTCGGTGAGGTTGGGTGAGCCAACGCAGACCCTTTCAAGTAATACTGCATGGTACCCATCCCATGGGTCCCAAATCTCCAGGTTCAAGGGCATCTTCCTACGTCGAAAACAGGCATGAGAAACCCAGAAGATGGTACACCGTGTGATCGGGAAAGGTTTCTAAAACGCACCTCATTTCTCATCTCCTTTGCTCGGGTTCGCCATTCCAGCCGATTTACTAGCCATCTCCCTCCTTGGAGAATCAGCACCTTTAACCTCCTGTTCCGTACAGGTTGCAATTTGTCCTGAGGATGAACGGGAAGAGGGGGAACCAATGAGAGACTAGCTCTAGGTGTTGGGACAGGCACAGGTCACTCTATTTTCCCATCAGGAAGAAGAATTAAGCACAAGCTCAGCCTGCCCCCCAGAACCAGAAGAGGGCCTGAAGCAATCCTGCGCTTTTGCGGCCAGCTCCCAAAAAAGCGAGTTGAAAAATGGAGCTCAGGGGCACTGCAATTCACAAACCTGCAGAGTTTTAAATGATACCTCTCGTCCACAAATATATTAAGGGAAGGCAACGAAGAGGCTTTGAAAGCAAGGCAGAATTGCAGGAAACAGATTTCAGGAGGTAGATTCGAATCGCCTTGAAAGCACAGGAAAAGCGGCAAAACGTGGACAATGATGCCCTTGGCCAAAAAGGGCGTATGCGTTTTTTCCTGAATATATTCAGGAAAAAACGCATACGCCCTTTTTGGCCAACCAAGCAACCTGGAAAGGCCAATCAGCGCTCCAAACAAGTCTCGCTTCCCAGCGGGCAAAAGGGCCATGCGGAAAAAAGTGTCCAAACCAGAAATGCAGGACCGGCCATAGAGAAATGGAAGCCTTGCTACGCTGATGGGTGGGATGTAAATTGCCAACAGCCACTCTGGAGAAGTGTACGGTGTGTTCTGAAACATCTAAAAAACACAGCTTGGAGAGCATAGGGCACTTCCACTCATGGGCGTATAAATTGGGAAAACTAAAAATCAGCAAGACACAGGCACCCCAAAGTTTAGGGCTGCTCTGTTGACAAGAACCCCCACTTCATTACACCTTAAATATCCTAGGAAAGAGAAAAATGGATAAAGAAGTTGGGGTCCTCATGTACAATGGAATATCACTCAGCCATGAAATCAACGTCATAAGGCTAGTAGCAGCACGATGAGTGGATTTAGGTATGACGATTCTAAGTGAAATAAGTCACACAGAAAAAGACACTTATCATAAGATATCACTTCTAGAGGGAATGTAAAAACCGCTACACTTGAACTGAATTACAAAACAGAACAGAGTCACACGTTTAGGAAACACACTACGGCTGCTGAACGGGAAAGGTGAGGTGGGGTGATGCATAAAACAAGGATTTCAAATTAGCTCAGATACCGTTCCATAAACCCAATATGTAAGAGACAAGACCTATTCCTTTTTCAGTGAACTGGACTCAACACCCCCTATTCACCACACAAGAATATATCTGACTAGTAAGAATCTTCAAACCTATGTATTGATATCTCTCTGTAAGTGAGTCAAGGGGGTGTAAAGTGGCATAAACACAGCCGTGAAAAGCAGCTAAACCCCATTATAAAAATAAATTACTTTTCAAAACCCGTGAAACAAAGACAGTGAAAGAGAGAGAAATTCTTCCAAAATTCGTTCAGGGGCTGTGATGCAACCTGGATTGACCATATCTAGACCCACAGCTGATTGAGACATAAGGGTGGACACTCTTGGGGCTGAGAGGTTCGGTGAGGTTGGGTGAGCCAACGCAGACCCTTTCAAGTAATACTGCATGGTACCCATCCCATGGGTCCCAAATCTCCAGGTTCAAGGGCATCTTCCTACGTCGAAAACAGGCATGAGAAACACAGAAGATGGTACACCGTGTGATCAGGAAAGGTTTCTAAAACGCACCTCATTTCTCATCTCCTTTGCTTGGGTTCGCCATTCCAACCGATTTACTAGCCATCTCCCTCCTTGGAGAATCAGCACCTTTAACCTCCTGTTCCGTACAGGTTGCAATTTGTCCTGAGGATGAACGGGAAGAGGGGGAACCAATGAGAGACTAGCTCTAGGTGTTGGGACAGGCACAGGTCACTCTATTTTCCCATCAGGAAGAAGAATTAAGCACAAGCTCAGCCTGCCCCCCAGAACCAGAAGAGGGCCTGAAGCAATCCTGCGCTTTTGCGGTCAGCTCCCAAAAAAGCGAGTTGAAAAATGGAGCTCAGGGGCACTGCAATTCACAAACCTGCAGAGTTTTAAATGATACCTCTCGTCCACAAATATATTAAGGGAAGGCAACGAAGAGGCTCTGAAAGCAAGGCAGAATTGCAGGAAACAGATTTCAGGAGGTAGATTCGAATCGCCTTGAAAGCACATGAAAAGCGGCAAAACGTGGACAATGATGCCCTTGGCCAAAAAGGGCGTATGCGTTTTTTCCTGAATATATTCAGGAAAAAACGCATACGCCCTTTTTGGCCAACCAAGCAACCTGGAAAGGCCAATCAGCGCTCCAAAGAAGTCTCACTTCCCAGCGGGCAAAAGGGCCATGCGGAAAAAAGTGTCCAAACCAGAAATGCAGGACCGGCCATGGAGAAATGGGAGCCTTGCTACGCTGATGGGTGGGATGTAAATTGCCAACAGCCACTCTGGAGAAGTGTACGGTGTGTTCTGAAACATCTAAAAAACACAGCTTGGAGAGCATAGGGCACTTCCACTCATGGGCGTATAAATTGGGAAAACTAAAAATCAGCAAGACACAGGCACCCCAAAGTTTAGGGCTGCTCTGTTGACAAGAACCCCCACTTCATTACACCTTAAATATCCTAGGAAAGAGAAAAATGGATAAAGAAGTTGGGGTCCTCATGTACAATGGAATATCACTCAGCCATGAAATCCACGTCATAAGGCTAGTAGCAGCACGATGAGTGGATTTAGGTACGACGATTCTAAGTGAAATAAGTCACACAGAAAAAGACACTTATCATAAGATATCACTTCTAGAGGGAATGTAACAACCGCTACACTTGAACTGAATTACAAAACAGAACAGAGTCACACGTTTAGAAAACACACTATGGCTGCTGAACGGGAAAGGTGAGGTGGGGTGATGCATAAAACAAGGGTTTCAAATTAGCTCAGATACCGTTCCATAAACCCAATATGTAAGAGACAAGACCTATTCCTTTTTCAGTGAACTGGACTCAACACCCCCTATTCACCGCACAAGAATATATCTGACTAGTAAGAATCTTCAAACCTATGTATTGATATCTCTCTGTAAGTGAGTCAAGGGGGTGTAAAGCGGCATAAACACAGCCGTGAAAAGCAGCTAAACCCCATTATAAAAATAAATTACTTTTCAAAACCCGTGAAACAAAGGCAGTGAAAGACAGAGAAATTCTTACAAAATTCGTTCAGGGGCTGTGATGCAACCTGGATTGACCATATCTAGACCCACAGCTGATTGAAACATAAGGGTGGACACTCTTGGGGCTGAGAGGTTCGGTGAGGTTGGGTGAGCCAACGCAGACCCTTTCAAGTAATACTGCATGGTACCCATCCCATGGGTCCCAAATCTCCAGGTTCAAGGGCATCTTCCTACATCGAAAACAGGCATGAGAAACCCAGAAGATGGTACACCGTGTGATCGGGAAAGGTTTCTAAAACGCACCTCATTTCTCATCTCCTTTGCTCGGGTTCGCCATTCCAGCCGATTTACTAGCCATCTCCCTCCTTGGAGAATCAGCACCTTTAACCTCCTGTTCCGTACAGGTTGCAATTTGTCCTGAGGATGAACGGGAAGAGGGGGAACCAATGAGAGACTAGCTCTAGGTGTTGGGACAGGCACAGGTCACTCTATTTTCCCATCAGGAAGAAGAATTAAGCACAAGCTCAGCCTGCCCCCCAGAACCAGAAGAGGGCCTGAAGCAATCCTGCGCTTTTGCGGTCAGCTCCCAAAAAAGCGAGTTGAAAAATGGAGCTCAGGGGCACTGCAATTCACAAACCTGCAGAGTTTTAAATGATACCTCTCGTCCACAAATATATTAAGGGAAGGCAACGAAGAGGCTCTGAAAGCAAGGCAGAATTGCAGGAAACAGATTTCAGGAGGTAGATTCGAATCGCCTTGAAAGCACATGAAAAGCGGCAAAACGTGGACAATGATGCCCTTGGCCAAAAAGGGCGTATGCGTTTTTTCCTGAATATATTCAGGAAAAAACGCATACGCCCTTTTTGGCCAACCAAGCAACCTGGAAAGGCCAATCAGCGCTCCAAAGAAGTCTCGCTTCCCAGCGGGCAAAAGGGCCATGCGGAAAAAAGTGTCCAAACCAGAAATGCAGGACCGGCCATGGAGAAATGGGAGCCTTGCTACGCTGATGGGTGGGATGTAAATTGCCAACAGCCACTCTGGAGAAGTGTACGGTGTGTTCTGAAACATCTAAAAAACACAGCTTGGAGAGCATAGGGCACTTCCACTCATGGGCGTATAAATTGGGAAAACTAAAAATCAGCAAGACACAGGCACCCCAAAGTTTAGGGCTGCTCTGTTGACAAGAACCCCCACTTCATTACACCTTAAATATCCTAGGAAAGAGAAAAATGGATAAAGAAGTTGGGGTCCTCATGTACAATGGAATATCACTCAGCCATGAAATCCACGTCATAAGGCTAGTAGCAGCACGATGAGTGGATTTAGGTACGACGATTCTAAGAGAAATAAGTCACACAGAAAAAGACACTTATCATAAGATATCACTTCTAGAGGGAATGTAAAAACCGCTACACTTGAACTGAATTACAAAACAGAACAGAGTCACACGTTTAGAAAACACACTATGGCTGCTGAACGGGAAAGGTGAGGTGGGGTGATGCATAAAACAAGGGTTTCAAATTAGCTCAGATACCGTTCCATAAACCCAATATGTAAGAGACAAGACCTATTCCTTTTTCAGTGAACTGGACTCAACACCCCCTATTCACCGCACAAGAATATATCTGACTAGTAAGAATCTTCAAACCTATGTATTGATATCTCTCTGTAAGTGAGTCAAGGGGGTGTAAAGCGGCATAAACACAGCCGTGAAAAGCAGCTAAACCCCATTATAAAAATAAATTACTTTTCAAAACCCGTGAAACAAAGGCAGTGAAAGACAGAGAAATTCTTACAAAATTCGTTCAGGGGCTGTGATGCAACCTGGATTGACCATATCTAGACCCACAGCTGATTGAGACATAAGGGTGGACACTCTTGGGGCTGAGAGGTTCGGTGAGGTTGGGTGAGCCAACGCAGACCCTTTCAAGTAATACTGCATGGTACCCATCACATGGGTCCCAAATCTCCAGGTTCAAGGGCATCTTCCTACGTCGAAAACAGGCATGAGAAACCCAGAAGATGGTACACCGTGTGATCGGGAAAGGTTTCTAAAACGCACCTCATTTCTCATCTCCTTTGCTCGGGTTCGCCATTCCAGCCGATTTACTAGCCATCTCCCTCCTTGGAGAATCAGCACCTTTAACCTCCTGTTCCGTACAGGTTGCAATTTGTCCTGAGGATGAACGGGAAGAGGGGGAACCAATGAGAGACTAGCTCTAGGTGTTGGGACAGGCACAGGTCACTCTATTTTCCCATCAGGAAGAAGAATTAAGCACAAGCTCAGCCTGCCCCCCAGAACCAGAAGAGGGCCTGAAGCAATCCTGCGCTTTTGCGGCCAGCTCCCAAAAAAGCGAGTTGAAAAATGGAGCTCAGGGGCACTGCAATTCACAAACCTGCAGAGTTTTAAATGATACCTCTCGTCCACAAATATATTAAGGGAAGGCAACGAAGAGGCTCTGAAAGCAAGGCAGAATTGCAGGAAACAGATTTCAGGAGGTAGATTCGAATCGCCTTGAAAGCACATGAAAAGCGGCAAAACGTGGACAATGATGCCCTTGGCCAAAAAGGGCGTATGCGTTTTTTCCTGAATATATTCAGGAAAAAACGCATACGCCCTTTTTGGCCAACCAAGCAACCTGGAAAGGCCAATCAGCGCTCCAAAGAAGTCTCGCTTCCCAGCGGGCAAAAGGGCCATGCGGAAAAAAGTGTCCAAACCAGAAATGCAGGACCGGCCATGGAGAAATGGGAGCCTTGCTACGCTGATGGGTGGGATGTAAATTGCCAACAGCCACTCTGGAGAAGTGTACGGTGTGTTCTGAAACATCTAAAAAACACAGCTTGGAGAGCATAGGGCACTTCCACTCATGGGCGTATAAATTGGGAAAACTAAAAATCAGCAAGACACAGGCACCCCAAAGTTTAGGGCTGCTCTGTTGACAAGAACCCCCACTTCATTACACCTTAAATATCCTAGGAAAGAGAAAAATGGATAAAGAAGTTGGGGTCCTCATGTACAATGGAATATCACTCAGCCATGAAATCCACGTCATAAGGCTAGTAGCAGCACGATGAGTGGATTTAGGTACGACGATTCTAAGAGAAATAAGTCACACAGAAAAAGACACTTATCATAAGATATCACTTCTAGAGGGAATGTAAAAACCGCTACACTTGAACTGAATTACAAAACAGAACAGAGTCACACGTTTAGAAAACACACTATGGCTGCTGAACGGGAAAGGTGAGGTGGGGTGATGCATAAAACAAGGGTTTCAAATTAGCTCAGATACCGTTCCATAAACCCAATATGTAAGAGACAAGACCTATTCCTTTTTCAGTGAACTGGACTCAACACCCCCTATTCACCGCACAAGAATATATCTGACTAGTAAGAATCTTCAAACCTATGTATTGATATCTCTCTGTAAGTGAGTCAAGGGGGTGTAAAGCGGCATAAACACAGCCGTGAAAAGCAGCTAAACCCCATTATAAAAATAAATTACTTTTCAAAACCCGTGAAACAAAGGCAGTGAAAGACAGAGAAATTCTTACAAAATTCGTTCAGGGGCTGTGATGCAACCTGGATTGACCATATCTAGACCCACAGCTGATTGAGACATAAGGGTGGACACTCTTGGGGCTGAGAGGTTCGGTGAGGTTGGGTGAGCCAACGCAGACCCTTTCAAGTAATACTGCATGGTACCCATCCCATGGGTCCCAAATCTCCAGGTTCAAGGGCATCTTCCTACGTCGAAAACAGGCATGAGAAACCCAGAAGATGGTACACCGTGTGATCGGGAAAGGTTTCTAAAACGCACCTCATTTCTCATCTCCTTTGCTCGGGTTCGCCATTCCAGCCGATTTACTAGCCATCTCCCTCCTTGGAGAATCAGCACCTTTAACCTCCTGTTCCGTACAGGTTGCAATTTGTCCTGAGGATGAACGGGAAGAGGGGGAACCAATGAGAGACTAGCTCTAGGTGTTGGGACAGGCACAGGTCACTCTATTTTCCCATCAGGAAGAAGAATTAAGCACAAGCTCAGCCTGCCCCCCAGAACCAGAAGAGGGCCTGAAGCAATCCTGCGCTTTTGCGGCCAGCTCCCAAAAAAGCGAGTTGAAAAATGGAGCTCAGGGGCACTGCAATTCACAAACCTGCAGAGTTTTAAATGATACCTCTCGTCCACAAATATATTAAGGGAAGGCAACGAAGAGGCTTTGAAAGCAAGGCAGAATTGCAGGAAACAGATTTCAGGAGGTAGATTCGAATCGCCTTGAAAGCACAGGAAAAGCGGCAAAACGTGGACAATGATGCCCTTGGCCAAAAAGGGCGTATGCGTTTTTTCCTGAATATATTCAGGAAAAAACGCATACGCCCTTTTTGGCCAACCAAGCAACCTGGAAAGGCCAATCAGCGCTCCAAAGAAGTCTCGCTTCCCAGCGGGCAAAAGGGCCATGCGGAAAAAAGTGTCCAAACCAGAAATGCAGGACTGGCCATAGAGAAATGGGAGCCTTGCTACGCTGATGGGTGGGATGTAAATTGCCAACAGCCACTCTGGAGAAGTGTACGGTGTGTTCTGAAACATCTAAAAAACACAGCTTGGAGAGCATAGGGCACTTCCACTCATGGGCGTATAAATTGGGAAAACTAAAAATCAGCAAGACACAGGCACCCCAAAGTTTAGGGCTGCTCTGTTGACAAGAACCCCCACTTCATTACACCTTAAATATCCTAGGAAAGAGAAAAATGGATAAAGAAGTTGGGGTCCTCATGTACAATGGAATATCACTCAGCCATGAAATCAACGTCATAAGGCTAGTAGCAGCACGATGAGTGGATTTAGGTATGACGATTCTAAGTGAAATAAGTCACACAGAAAAAGACACTTATCATAAGATATCACTTCTAGAGGGAATGTAAAAACCGCTACACTTGAACTGAATTACAAAACAGAACAGAGTCACACGTTTAGGAAACACACTACGGCTGCTGAACGGGAAAGGTGAGGTGGGGTGATGCATAAAACAAGGATTTCAAATTAGCTCAGATACCGTTCCATAAACCCAATATGTAAGAGACAAGACCTATTCCTTTTTCAGTGAACTGGACTCAACACCCCCTATTCACCGCACAAGAATATATCTGACTAGTAAGAATCTTCAAACCTATGTATTGATATCTCTCTGTAAGTGAGTCAAGGGGGTGTAAAGCGGCATAAACACAGCCGTGAAAAGCAGCTAAACCCCATTATAAAAATAAATTACTTTTCAAAACCCGTGAAACAAAGACAGTGAAAGAGAGAGAAATTCTTCCAAAATTCGTTCAGGGGCTGTGATGCAACCTGGATTGACCATATCTAGACCCACAGCTGATTGAGACATAAGGGTGGACACTCTTGGGGCTGAGAGGTTCGGTGAGGTTGGGTGAGCCAACGCAGACCCTTTCAAGTAATACTGCATGGTACCCATCCCATGGGTGCCAAATCTCCAGGTTCAAGGGCATCTTCCTACGTCGAAAACAGGCATGAGAAACACAGAAGATGGTACACCGTGTGATCGGGAAAGGTTTCTAAAACGCACCTCATTTCTCATCTCCTTTGCTTGGGTTCGCCATTCCAGCCGATTTACTAGCCATCTCCCTCCTTGGAGAATCAGCACCTTTAACCTCCTGTTCCGTACAGGTTGCAATTTGTCCTGAGGATGAACGGGAAGAGGGGGAACCAATGAGAGACTAGCTCTAGGTGTTGGGACAGGCACAGGTCACTCTATTTTCCCATCAGGAAGAAGAATTAAGCACAAGCTCAGCCTGCCCCCCAGAACCAGAAGAGGGCCTGAAGCAATCCTGCGCTTTTGCGGTCAGCTCCCAAAAAAGCGAGTTGAAAAATGGAGCTCAGGGGCACTGCAATTCACAAACCTGCAGAGTTTTAAATGATACCTCTCGTCCACAAATATATTAAGGGAAGGCAACGAAGAGGCTCTGAAAGCAAGGCAGAATTGCAGGAAACAGATTTCAGGAGGTAGATTCGAATCGCCTTGAAAGCACATGAAAAGCGGCAAAACGTGGACAATGATGCCCTTGGCCAAAAAGGGCGTATGCGTTTTTTCCTGAATATATTCAGGAAAAAACGCATACGCCCTTTTTGGCCAACCAAGCAACCTGGAAAGGCCAATCAGCGCTCCAAAGAAGTCTCGCTTCCCAGCGGGCAAAAGGGCCATGCGGAAAAAAGTGTCCAAACCAGAAATGCAGGACCGGCCATGGAGAAATGGGAGCCTTGCTACGCTGATGGGTGGGATGTAAATTGCCAACAGCCACTCTGGAGAAGTGTACGGTGTGTTCTGAAACATCTAAAAAACACAGCTTGGAGAGCATAGGGCACTTCCACTCATGGGCGTATAAATTGGGAAAACTAAAAATCAGCAAGACACAGGCACCCCAAAGTTTAGGGCTGCTCTGTTGACAAGAACCCCCACTTCATTACACCTTAAATATCCTAGGAAAGAGAAAAATGGATAAAGAAGTTGGGGTCCTCATGTACAATGGAATATCACTCAGCCATGAAATCCACGTCATAAGGCTAGTAGCAGCACGATGAGTGGATTTAGGTACGACGATTCTAAGTGAAATAAGTCACACAGAAAAAGACACTTATCATAAGATATCACTTCTAGAGGGAATGTAACAACCGCTACACTTGAACTGAATTACAAAACAGAACAGAGTCACACGTTTAGAAAACACACTATGGCTGCTGAACGGGAAAGGTGAGGTGGGGTGATGCATAAAACAAGGGTTTCAAATTAGCTCAGATACCGTTCCATAAACCCAATATGTAAGAGACAAGACCTATTCCTTTTTCAGTGAACTGGACTCAACACCCCCTATTCACCGCACAAGAATATATCTGACTAGTAAGAATCTTCAAACCTATGTATTGATATCTCTCTGTAAGTGAGTCAAGGGGGTGTAAAGCGGCATAAACACAGCCGTGAAAAGCAGCTAAACCCCATTGTAAAAATAAATTACTTTTCAAAACCCGTGAAACAAAGGCAGTGAAAGACAGAGAAATTCTTACAAAATTCGTTCAGGGGCTGTGATGCAACCTGGATTGACCATATCTAGACCCACAGCTGATTGAGACATAAGGGTGGACACTCTTGGGGCTGAGAGGTTCGGTGAGGTTGGGTGAGCCAACGCAGACCCTTTCAAGTAATACTGCATGGTACCCATCCCATGGGTCCCAAATCTCCAGGTTCAAGGGCATCTTCCTACATCGAAAACAGGCATGAGAAACCCAGAAGATGGTACACCGTGTGATCGGGAAAGGTTTCTAAAACGCACCTCATTTCTCATCTCCTTTGCTCGGGTTCGCCATTCCAGCCGATTTACTAGCCATCTCCCTCCTTGGAGAATCAGCACCTTTAACCTCCTGTTCCGTACAGGTTGCAATTTGTCCTGAGGATGAACGGGAAGAGGGGGAACCAATGAGAGACTAGCTCTAGGTGTTGGGACAGGCACAGGTCACTCTATTTTCCCATCAGGAAGAAGAATTAAGCACAAGCTCAGCCTGCCCCCCAGAACCAGAAGAGGGCCTGAAGCAATCCTGCGCTTTTGCGGTCAGCTCCCAAAAAAGCGAGTTGAAAAATGGAGCTCAGGGGCACTGCAATTCACAAACCTGCAGAGTTTTAAATGATACCTCTCGTCCACAAATATATTAAGGGAAGGCAACGAAGAGGCTCTGAAAGCAAGGCAGAATTGCAGGAAACAGATTTCAGGAGGTAGATTCGAATCGCCTTGAAAGCACATGAAAAGCGGCAAAACGTGGACAATGATGCCCTTGGCCAAAAAGGGCGTATGCGTTTTTTCCTGAATATATTCAGGAAAAAACGCATACGCCCTTTTTGGCCAACCAAGCAACCTGGAAAGGCCAATCAGCGCGCCAAAGAAGTCTCGCTTCCCAGCGGGCAAAAGGGCCATGCGGAAAAAAGTGTCCAAACCAGAAATGCAGGACCGGCCATGGAGAAATGGGAGCCTTGCTACGCTGATGGGTGGGATGTAAATTGCCAACAGCCACTCTGGAGAAGTGTACGGTGTGTTCTGAAACATCTAAAAAACACAGCTTGGAGAGCATAGGGCACTTCCACTCATGGGCGTATAAATTGGGAAAACTAAAAATCAGCAAGACACAGGCACCCCAAAGTTTAGGGCTGCTCTGTTGACAAGAACCCCCACTTCATTACACCTTAAATATCCTAGGAAAGAGAAAAATGGATAAAGAAGTTGGGGTCCTCATGTACAATGGAATATCACTCAGCCATGAAATCCACGTCATAAGGCTAGTAGCAGCACGATGAGTGGATTTAGGTACGACGATTCTAAGTGAAATAAGTCACACAGAAAAAGACACTTATCATAAGATATCACTTCTAGAGGGAATGTAAAAACCGCTACACTTGAACTGAATTACAAAACAGAACAGAGTCACACGTTTAGAAAACACACTATGGCTGCTGAACGGGCAAGGTGAGGTGGGGTGATGCATAAAACAAGGGTTTCAAATTAGCTCCGATACCGTTCCATAAACCCAATATGTAAGAGACAAGACCTATTCCTTTTTCAGTGAACTGGACTCAACACCCCCTATTCACCGCACAAGAATATATCTGACTAGTAAGAATCTTCAAACCTATGTATTGATATCTCTCTGTAAGTGAGTCAAGGGGGTGTAAAGCGGCATAAACACAGCCGTGAAAAGCAGCTAAACCCCATTATAAAAATAAATTACTTTTCAAAACCCGTGAAACAAAGGCAGTGAAAGAGAGAGAAATTCTTACAAAATTCGTTCAGGGGCTGTGATGCAACCTGGATTGACCATATCTAGACCCACAGCTGATTGAGACATAAGGGTGGACACTCTTGGGGCTGAGAGGTTCGGTGAGGTTGGGTGAGCCAACGCAGACCCTTTCAAGTAATACTGCATGGTACCCATCCCATGGGTCCCAAATCTCCAGGTTCAAGGGCATCTTCCTACGTCGAAAACAGGCATGAGAAACCCAGAAGATGGTACACCGTGTGATCGGGAAAGGTTTCTAAAACGCACCTCATTTCTCATCTCCTTTGCTCGGGTTCGCCATTCCAGCCGATTTACTAGCCATCTCCCTCCTTGGAGAATCAGCACCTTTAACCTCCTGTTCCGTACAGGTTGCAATTTGTCCTGAGGATGAACGGGAAGAGGGGGAACCAATGAGAGACTAGCTCTAGGTGTTGGGACAGGCACAGGTCACTCTATTTTCCCATCAGGAAGGAGAATTAAGCACAAGCTCAGCCTGCCCCCCAGAACCAGAAGAGGGCCTGAAGCAATCCTGCGCTTTTGCGGCCAGCTCCCAAAAAAGCGAGTTGAAAAATGGAGCTCAGGGGCACTGCAATTCACAAACCTGCAGAGTTTTAAATGATACCTCTCGTCCACAAATATATTAAGGGAAGGCAACGAAGAGGCTTTGAAAGCAAGGCAGAATTGCAGGAAACAGATTTCAGGAGGTAGATTCGAATCGCCTTGAAAGCACAGGAAAAGCGGCAAAACGTGGACAATGATGCCCTTGGCCAAAAAGGGCGTATGCGTTTTTTCCTGAATATATTCAGGAAAAAACGCATACGCCCTTTTTGGCCAACCAAGCAACCTGGAAAGGCCAATCAGCGCTCCAAAGAAGTCTCGCTTCCCAGCGGGCAAAAGGGCCATGCGGAAAAAAGTGTCCAAACCAGAAATGCAGGACTGGCCATAGAGAAATGGGAGCCTTGCTACGCTGATGGGTGGGATGTAAATTGCCAACAGCCACTCTGGAGAAGTGTACGGTGTGTTCTGAAACATCTAAAAAACACAGCTTGGAGAGCATAGGGCACTTCCACTCATGGGCGTATAAATTGGGAAAACTAAAAATCAGCAAGACACAGGCACCCCAAAGTTTAGGGCTGCTCTGTTGACAAGAACCCCCACTTCATTACACCTTAAATATCCTAGGAAAGAGAAAAATGGATAAAGAAGTTGGGGTCCTCATGTACAATGGAATATCACTCAGCCATGAAATCAACGTCATAAGGCTAGTAGCAGCACGATGAGTGGATTTAGGTATGACGATTCTAAGTGAAATAAGTCACACAGAAAAAGACACTTATCATAAGATATCACTTCTAGAGGGAATGTAAAAACCGCTACACTTGAACTGAATTACAAAACAGAACAGAGTCACACGTTTAGGAAACACACTACGGCTGCTGAACGGGAAAGGTGAGGTGGGGTGATGCATAAAACAAGGATTTCAAATTAGCTCAGATACCGTTCCATAAACCCAATATGTAAGAGACAAGACCTATTCCTTTTTCAGTGAACTGGACTCAACACCCCCTATTCACCGCACAAGAATATATCTGACTAGTAAGAATCTTCAAACCTATGTATTGATATCTCTCTGTAAGTGAGTCAAGGGGGTGTAAAGCGGCATAAACACAGCCGTGAAAAGCAGCTAAACCCCATTATAAAAATAAATTACTTTTCAAAACCCGTGAAACAAAGACAGTGAAAGAGAGAGAAATTCTTCCAAAATTCGTTCAGGGGCTGTGATGCAACCTGGATTGACCATATCTAGACCCACAGCTGATTGAGACATAAGGGTGGACACTCTTGGGGCTGAGAGGTTCGGTGAGGTTGGGTGAGCCAACGCAGACCCTTTCAAGTAATACTGCATGGTACCCATCCCATGGGTCCCAAATCTCCAGGTTCAAGGGCATCTTCCTACGTCGAAAACAGGCATGAGAAACACAGAAGATGGTACACCGTGTGATCGGGAAAGGTTTCTAAAACGCACCTCATTTCTCATCTCCTTTGCTTGGGTTCGCCATTCCAGCCGATTTACTAGCCATCTCCCTCCTTGGAGAATCAGCACCTTTAACCTCCTGTTCCGTACAGGTTGCAATTTGTCCTGAGGATGAACGGGAAGAGGGGGAACCAATGAGAGACTAGCTCTAGGTGTTGGGACAGGCACAGGTCACTCTATTTTCCCATCAGGAAGAAGAATTAAGCACAAGCTCAGCCTGCCCCCCAGAACCAGAAGAGGGCCTGAAGCAATCCTGCGCTTTTGCGGTCAGCTCCCAAAAAAGCGAGTTGAAAAATGGAGCTCAGGGGCACTGCAATTCACAAACCTGCAGAGTTTTAAATGATACCTCTCGTCCACAAATATATTAAGGGAAGGCAACGAAGAGGCTCTGAAAGCAAGGCAGAATTGCAGGAAACAGATTTCAGGAGGTAGATTCGAATCGCCTTGAAAGCACATGAAAAGCGGCAAAACGTGGACAATGATGCCCTTGGCCAAAAAGGGCGTATGCGTTTTTTCCTGAATATATTCAGGAAAAAACGCATACGCCCTTTTTGGCCAACCAAGCAACCTGGAAAGGCCAATCAGCGCTCCAAAGAAGTCTCGCTTCCCAGCGGGCAAAAGGGCCATGCGGAAAAAAGTGTCCAAACCAGAAATGCAGGACCGGCCATGGAGAAATGGGAGCCTTGCTACGCTGATGGGTGGGATGTAAATTGCCAACAGCCACTCTGGAGAAGTGTACGGTGTGTTCTGAAACATCTAAAAAACACAGCTTGGAGAGCATAGGGCACTTCCACTCATGGGCGTATAAATTGGGAAAACTAAAAATCAGCAAGACACAGGCACCCCAAAGTTTAGGGCTGCTCTGTTGACAAGAACCCCCACTTCATTACACCTTAAATATCCTAGGAAAGAGAAAAATGGATAAAGAAGTTGGGGTCCTCATGTACAATGGAATATCACTCAGCCATGAAATCCACGTCATAAGGCTAGTAGCAGCACGATGAGTGGATTTAGGTACGACGATTCTAAGTGAAATAAGTCACACAGAAAAAGACACTTATCATAAGATATCACTTCTAGAGGGAATGTAACAACCGCTACACTTGAACTGAATTACAAAACAGAACAGAGTCACACGTTTAGAAAACACACTATGGCTGCTGAACGGGAAAGGTGAGGTGGGGTGATGCATAAAACAAGGGTTTCAAATTAGCTCAGATACCGTTCCATAAACCCAATATGTAAGAGACAAGACCTATTCCTTTTTCAGTGAACTGGACTCAACACCCCCTATTCACCGCACAAGAATATATCTGACTAGTAAGAATCTTCAAACCTATGTATTGATATCTCTCTGTAAGTGAGTCAAGGGGGTGTAAAGCGGCATAAACACAGCCGTGAAAAGCAGCTAAACCCCATTGTAAAAATAAATTACTTTTCAAAACCCGTGAAACAAAGGCAGTGAAAGACAGAGAAATTCTTACAAAATTCGTTCAGGGGCTGTGATGCAACCTGGATTGACCATATCTAGACCCACAGCTGATTGAGACATAAGGGTGGACACTCTTGGGGCTGAGAGGTTCGGTGAGGTTGGGTGAGCCAACGCAGACCCTTTCAAGTAATACTGCATGGTACCCATCCCATGGGTCCCAAATCTCCAGGTTCAAGGGCATCTTCCTACATCGAAAACAGGCATGAGAAACCCAGAAGATGGTACACCGTGTGATCGGGAAAGGTTTCTAAAACGCACCTCATTTCTCATCTCCTTTGCTCGGGTTCGCCATTCCAGCCGATTTACTAGCCATCTCCCTCCTTGGAGAATCAGCACCTTTAACCTCCTGTTCCGTACAGGTTGCAATTTGTCCTGAGGATGAACGGGAAGAGGGGGAACCAATGAGAGACTAGCTCTAGGTGTTGGGACAGGCACAGGTCACTCTATTTTCCCATCAGGAAGAAGAATTAAGCACAAGCTCAGCCTGCCCCCCAGAACCAGAAGAGGGCCTGAAGCAATCCTGCGCTTTTGCGGTCAGCTCCCAAAAAAGCGAGTTGAAAAATGGAGCTCAGGGGCACTGCAATTCACAAACCTGCAGAGTTTTAAATGATACCTCTCGTCCACAAATATATTAAGGGAAGGCAACGAAGAGGCTCTGAAAGCAAGGCAGAATTGCAGGAAACAGATTTCAGGAGGTAGATTCGAATCGCCTTGAAAGCACATGAAAAGCGGCAAAACGTGGACAATGATGCCCTTGGCCAAAAAGGGCGTATGCGTTTTTTCCTGAATATATTCAGGAAAAAACGCATACGCCCTTTTTGGCCAACCAAGCAACCTGGAAAGGCCAATCAGCGCGCCAAAGAAGTCTCGCTTCCCAGCGGGCAAAAGGGCCATGCGGAAAAAAGTGTCCAAACCAGAAATGCAGGACCGGCCATGGAGAAATGGGAGCCTTGCTACGCTGATGGGTGGGATGTAAATTGCCAACAGCCACTCTGGAGAAGTGTACGGTGTGTTCTGAAACATCTAAAAAACACAGCTTGGAGAGCATAGGGCACTTCCACTCATGGGCGTATAAATTGGGAAAACTAAAAATCAGCAAGACACAGGCACCCCAAAGTTTAGGGCTGCTCTGTTGACAAGAACCCCCACTTCATTACACCTTAAATATCCTAGGAAAGAGAAAAATGGATAAAGAAGTTGGGGTCCTCATGTACAATGGAATATCACTCAGCCATGAAATCCACGTCATAAGGCTAGTAGCAGCACGATGAGTGGATTTAGGTACGACGATTCTAAGTGAAATAAGTCACACAGAAAAAGACACTTATCATAAGATATCACTTCTAGAGGGAATGTAAAAACCGCTACACTTGAACTGAATTACAAAACAGAACAGAGTCACACGTTTAGAAAACACACTATGGCTGCTGAACGGGCAAGGTGAGGTGGGGTGATGCATAAAACAAGGGTTTCAAATTAGCTCCGATACCGTTCCATAAACCCAATATGTAAGAGACAAGACCTATTCCTTTTTCAGTGAACTGGACTCAACACCCCCTATTCACCGCACAAGAATATATCTGACTAGTAAGAATCTTCAAACCTATGTATTGATATCTCTCTGTAAGTGAGTCAAGGGGGTGTAAAGCGGCATAAACACAGCCGTGAAAAGCAGCTAAACCCCATTATAAAAATAAATTACTTTTCAAAACCCGTGAAACAAAGGCAGTGAAAGAGAGAGAAATTCTTACAAAATTCGTTCAGGGGCTGTGATGCAACCTGGATTGACCATATCTAGACCCACAGCTGATTGAGACATAAGGGTGGACACTCTTGGGGCTGAGAGGTTCGGTGAGGTTGGGTGAGCCAACGCAGACCCTTTCAAGTAATACTGCATGGTACCCATCCCATGGGTCCCAAATCTCCAGGTTCAAGGGCATCTTCCTACGTCGAAAACAGGCATGAGAAACCCAGAAGATGGTACACCGTGTGATCGGGAAAGGTTTCTAAAACGCACCTCATTTCTCATCTCCTTTGCTCGGGTTCGCCATTCCAGCCGATTTACTAGCCATCTCCCTCCTTGGAGAATCAGCACCTTTAACCTCCTGTTCCGTACAGGTTGCAATTTGTCCTGAGGATGAACGGGAAGAGGGGGAACCAATGAGAGACTAGCTCTAGGTGTTGGGACAGGCACAGGTCACTCTATTTTCCCATCAGGAAGGAGAATTAAGCACAAGCTCAGCCTGCCCCCCAGAACCAGAAGAGGGCCTGAAGCAATCCTGCGCTTTTGCGGCCAGCTCCCAAAAAAGCGAGTTGAAAAATGGAGCTCAGGGGCACTGCAATTCACAAACCTGCAGAGTTTTAAATGATACCTCTCGTCCACAAATATATTAAGGGAAGGCAACGAAGAGGCTTTGAAAGCAAGGCAGAATTGCAGGAAACAGATTTCAGGAGGTAGATTCGAATCGCCTTGAAAGCACATGAAAAGCGGCATAACGTGGACAATGATGCCCTTGGCCAAAAAGGGCGTATGCGTTTTTTCCTGAATATATTCAGGAAAAAACGCATACGCCCTTTTTGGCCAACCAAGCAACCTGGAAAGGCCAATCAGCGCTCCAAAGAAGTCTCGCTTCCCAGCGGGCAAAAGGGCCATGCGGAAAAAAGTGTCCAAACCAGAAATGCAGGACCGGCCATGGAGAAATGGGAGCCTTGCTACGCTGATGGGTGGGATGTAAATTGCCAACAGCCACTCTGGAGAAGTGTACGGTGTGTTCTGAAACATCTAAAAAACACAGCTTGGAGAGCATAGGGCACTTCCACTCATGGGCGTATAAATTGGGAAAACTAAAAATCAGCAAGACACAGGCACCCCAAAGTTTAGGGCTGCTCTGTTGACAAGAACCCCCACTTCATTACACCTTAAATATCCTAGGAAAGAGAAAAATGGATAAAGAAGTGGTGGTCCTCATGTACAATGGAATATCACTCAGCCATGAAATCCACGTCATAAGGCTAGTAGCAGCACAATGAGTGGATTTAGGTACGACGATTCTAAGTGAAATAAGTCACACAGAAAAAGACACTTATCATAAGATATCACTTAGAGAGGGAATGTAAAAACCGCTACACTTGAACTGAATTACAAAACAGAACAGAGTCACACGTTTAGAAAACACACTATGGCTGCTGAACGGGAAAGGTGAGGTGGGGTGATGCATAAAACAAGGGTTTCAAATTAGCTCCGATACCGTTCCATAAACCCAATATGTAAGAGACAAGACCTATTCCTTTTTCAGTGAACTGGACTCAACACCCCCTATTCACCGCACAAGAATATATCTGACTAGTAAGAATCTTCAAACCTATGTATTGATATCTCTCTGTAAGTGAGTCAAGGGGGTGTAAAGCGGCATAAACACAGCCGTGAAAAGCAGCTAAACCCCATTATAAAAATAAATTACTTTTCAAAACCCGTGAAACAAAGGCAGTGAAAGAGAGAGAAATTCTTACAAAATTCGTTCAGGGGCTGTGATGCAACCTGGATTGACCATATCTAGACCCACAGCTGATTGAGACATAAGGGTGGACACTCTTGGGGCTGAGAGGTTCGGTGAGGTTGGGTGAGCCAACGCAGACCCTTTCAAGTAATACTGCATGGTACCCATCCCATGGGTCCCAAATCTCCAGGTTCAAGGGCATCTTCCTACGTCGAAAACAGGCATGAGAAACCCAGAAGATGGTACACCGTGTGATCGGGAAAGGTTTCTAAAACGCACCTCATTTCTCATCTCCTTTGCTCGGGTTCGCCATTCCAGCCGATTTACTAGCCATCTCCCTCCTTGGAGAATCAGCACCTTTAACCTCCTGTTCCGTACAGGTTGCAATTTGTCCTGAGGATGAACGGGAAGAGGGGGAACCAATGAGAGACTAGCTCTAGGTGTTGGGACAGGCACAGGTCACTCTATTTTCCCATCAGGAAGAAGAATTAAGCACAAGCTCAGCCTGCCCCCCAGAACCAGAAGAGGGCCTGAAGCAATCCTGTGCTTTTGCGGCCAGCTCCCAAAAAAGCGAGTTGAAAAATGGAGCTCAGGGGCACTGCAATTCACAAACCTGCAGAGTTTTAAATGATAACTCTCGTCCACAAATATATTAAGGGAAGGCAACGAAGAGGCTTTGAAAGCAAGGCAGAATTGCAGGAAACAGATTTCAGGAGGTAGATTCGAATCGCCTTGAAAGCACATGAAAAGCGGCAAAACGTGGACAATGATGCCCTTGGCCAAAAAGGGCGTATGCGTTTTTTCCTGAATATATTCAGGAAAAAACGCATACGCCCTTTTTGGCCAACCAAGCAACCTGGAAAGGCCAATCAGCGCTCCAAAGAAGTCTCGCTTCCCAGCGGGCAAAAGGGCCATGCGGAAAAAAGTGTCCAAACCAGAAATGCAGGACCGGCCATGGAGAAATGGGAGCCTTGCTACGCTGATGGGTGGGATGTAAATTGCCAACAGCCACTCTGGAGAAGTGTACTGTGTGTCCTGAAACATCTAAAAAACACAGCTTGGAGAGCATAGGGCACTTCCACTCATGGGCGTATAAATTGGGAAAACTAAAAATCAGCAAGACACAGGCACCCCAAAGTTTAGGGCTGCTCTGTTGACAAGAACCCCCACTTCATTACACCTTAAATATCCTGGGAAAGCGAAAAATGGATAAAGAAGTGGTGGTCCTCATGTACAATGGAATATCACTCAGCCATGAAATCCACGTCATAAGGCTAGTAGCAGCACGATGAGTGGATTTAGGTACGACGATTCTAAGTGAAATAAGTCACACAGAAAAAGACACTTATCATAAGATATCACTTAGAGAGGGAATGTAAAAACCGCTACACTTGAACTGAATTACAAAACAGAACAGAGTCACACGTTTAGAAAACACACTATGGCTGCTGAACGGGAAAGGTGAGGTGGGGTGATGCATAAAACAAGGGTTTCAAATTAGCTCCGATACCGTTCCATAAACCCAATATGTAAGAGACAAGACCTATTCCTTTTTCAGTGAACTGGACTCAACACCCCCTATTCACCGCACAAGAATATATCTGACTAGTAAGAATCTTCAAACCTATGTATTGATATCTCTCTGTAAGTGAGTCAAGGGGGTGTAAAGCGGCATAAACACAGCCGTGAAAAGCAGCTAAACCCCATTATAAAAATAAATTACTTTTCAAAACCCGTGAAACAAAGGCAGTGAAAGACAGAGAAATTCTTACAAAATTCGTTCAGGGGCTGTGATGCAACCTGGATTGACCATATCTAGACCCACAGCTGATTGAGACATAAGGGTGGACACTCTTGGGGCTGAGAGGTTCGGTGAGGTTGGGTGAGCCAACGCAGACCCTTTCAAGTAATACTGCATGGTACCCATCCCATGGGTCCCAAATCTCCAGGTTCAAGGGCATCTTCCTACGTCGAAAACAGGCATGAGAAACCCAGAAGATGGTACACCGTGTGATCGGGAAAGGTTTCTAAAACGCACCTCATTTCTCATCTCCTTTGCTCGGGTTCGCCATTCCAGCCGATTTACTAGCCATCTCCCTCCTTGGAGAATCAGCACCTTTAACCTCCTGTTCCGTACAGGTTGCAATTTGTCCTGAGGATGAACGGGAAGAGGGGGAACCAATGAGAGACTAGCTCTAGGTGTTGGGACAGGCACAGGTCACTCTATTTTCCCATCAGGAAGAAGAATTAAGCACAAGCTCAGCCTGCCCCCCAGAACCAGAAGAGGGCCTGAAGCAATCCTGCGCTTTTGTGGCCAGCTCCCAAAAAAGCGAGTTGAAAAATGGAGCTCAGGGGCACTGCAATTCACAAACCTGCAGAGTTTTAAATGATACCTCTCGTCCACAAATATATTAAGGGAAGGCAACGAAGAGGCTTTGAAAGCAAGGCAGAATTGCAGGAAACAGATTTCAGGAGGTAGATTCGAATCGCCTTGAAAGCACATGAAAAGCGGCAAAACGTGGACAATGATGCCCTTGGCCAAAAAGGGCGTATGCGTTTTTTCCTGAATATATTCAGGAAAAAACGCATACGCCCTTTTTGGCCAACCAAGCAACCTGGAAAGGCCAATCAGCGCTCCAAAGAAGTCTCGCTTCCCAGCGGGCAAAAGGGCCATGCGGAAAAAAGTGTCCAAACCAGAAATGCAGGACCGGCCATGGAGAAATGGGAGCCTTGCTACGCTGATGGGTGGGATGTAAATTGCCAACAGCCACTCTGGAGAAGTGTACGGTGTGTTCTGAAACATCTAAAAAACACAGCTTGGAGAGCATAGGGCACTTCCACTCATGGGCGTATAAATTGGGAAAACTAAAAATCAGCAAGACACAGGCACCCCAAAGTTTAGGGCTGCTCTGTTGACAAGAACCCCCACTTCATTACACCTTAAATATCCTAGGAAAGAGAAAAATGGATAAAGAAGTGGTGGTCCTCATGTACAATGGAATATCACTCAGCCATGAAATCCACGTCATAAGGCTAGTAGCAGCACGATGAGTGGATTTAGGTACGACGATTCTAAGTGAAATAAGTCACACAGAAAAAGACACTTATCATAAGATATCACTTAGAGAGGGAATGTAAAAACCGCTACACTTGAACTGAATTACAAAACAGAACAGAGTCACACGTTTAGAAAACACACTATGGCTGCTGAACGGGAAAGGTGAGGTGGGGTGATGCATAAAACAAGGGTTTCAAATTAGCTCCGATACCGTTCCATAAACCCAATATGTAAGAGACAAGACCTATTCCTTTTTCAGTGAACTGGACTCAACACCCCCTATTCACCGCACAAGAATATATCTGACTAGTAAGAATCTTCAAACCTATGTATTGATATCTCTCTGTAAGTGAGTCAAGGGGGTGTAAAGCGGCATAAACACAGCCGTGAAAAGCAGCTAAACCCCATTATAAAAATAAATTACTTTTCAAAACCCGTGAAACAAAGGCAGTGAAAGAGAGAGAAATTCTTACAAAATTCGTTCAGGGGCTGTGATGCAACCTGGATTGACCATATCTAGACCCACAGCTGATTGAGACATAAGGGTGGACACTCTTGGGGCTGAGAGGTTCGGTGAGGTTGGGTGAGCCAACACAGACCCTTTCAAGTAATACTGCATGGTACCCATCCCATGGGTCCCAAATCTCCAGGTTCAAGGGCATCTTCCTACGTCGAAAACAGGCATGAGAAACCCAGAAGATGGTACACCGTGTGATCGGGAAAGGTTTCTAAAACGCACCTCATTTCTCATCTCCTTTGCTCGGGTTCGCCATTCCAGCCGATTTACTAGCCATCTCCCTCCTTGGAGAATCAGCACCTTTAACCTCCTGTTCCGTACAGGTTGCAATTTGTCCTGAGGATGAACGGGAAGAGGGGGAACCAATGAGAGACTAGCTCTAGGTGTTGGGACAGGCAGAGGTCACTCTATTTTCCCATCAGGAAGAAGAATTAAGCACAAGCTCAGCCTGCCCCCCAGAACCAGAAGAGGGCCTGAAGCAATCCTGCGCTTTTGCGGCCAGCTCCCAAAAAAGCGAGTTGAAAAATGGAGCTCAGGGGCACTGCAATTCACAAACCTGCAGAGTTTTAAATGATACCTCTCGTCCACAAATATATTAAGGGAAGGCAACGAAGAGGCTTTGAAAGCAAGGCAGAATTGCAGGAAACAGATTTCAGGAGGTAGATTCGAATCGCCTTGAAAGCACATGAAAAGCGGCAAAACGTGGACAATGATGCCCTTGGCCAAAAAGGGCGTATGCGTTTTTTCCTGAATATATTCAGGAAAAAACGCATACGCCCTTTTTGGCCAACCAAGCAACCTGGAAAGGCCAATCAGCGCTCCAAAGAAGTCTCGCTTCCCAGCGGGCAAAAGGGCCATGCGGAAAAAAGTGTCCAAACCAGAAATGCAGGACCGGCCATGGAGAAATGGGAGCCTTGCTACGCTGATGGGTGGGATGTAAATTGCCAACAGCCACTCTGGAGAAGTGTACGGTGTGTTCTGAAACATCTAAAAAACACAGCTTGGAGAGCATAGGGCACTTCCACTCATGGGCGTATAAATTGGGAAAACTAAAAATCAGCAAGACACAGGCACCCCAAAGTTTAGGGCTGCTCTGTTGACAAGAACCCCCACTTCATTACACCTTAAATATCCTAGGAAAGAGAAAAATGGATAAAGAAGTGGTGGTCCTCATGTACAATGGAATATCACTCAGCCATGAAATCCACGTCATAAGGCTAGTAGCAGCACGATGAGTGGATTTAGGTACGACGATTCTAAGTGAAATAAGTCACACAGAAAAAGACACTTATCATAAGATATCACTTAGAGAGGGAATGTAACAACCGCTACACTTGAACTGAATTACAAAACAGAACAGAGTCACACGTTTAGAAAACACACTATGGCTGCTGAACGGGAAAGGTGAGGTGGGGTGATGCATAAAACAAGGGTTTCAAATTAGCTCCGATACCGTTCCATAAACCCAATATGTAAGAGACAAGACCTATTCCTTTTTCAGTGAACTGGACTCAACACCCCCTATTCAACGCACAAGAATATATCTGACTAGTAAGAATCTTCAAACCTATGTATTGATATCTCTCTGTAAGTGAGTCAAGGGGGTGGAAAGCGGCATAAACACAGCCGTGAAAAGCAGCTAAACCCCATTATAAAAATAAATTACTTTTCAAAACCCGTGAAACAAAGGCAGTGAAAGAGAGAGAAATTCTTACAAAATTCGTTCAGGGGCTGTGATGCAACCTGGATTGACCATATCTAGACCCACAGCTGATTGAGACATAAGGGTGGACACTCTTGGGGCTGAGAGGTTCGGTGAGGTTGGGTGAGCCAACGCAGACCCTTTCAAGTAATACTGCATGGTACCCATCCCATGGGTCGCAAATCTCCAGGTTCAAGGGCATCTTCCTACGTCGAAAACAGGCATGAGAAACCCAGAAGATGGTACACCGTGTGATCGGGAAAGGTTTCTAAAACGCACCTCATTTCTCATCTCCTTTGCTCGGGTTCGCCATTCCAGCCGATTTACTAGCCATCTCCCTCCTTGGAGAATCAGCACCTTTAACCTCCTGTTCCGTACAGGTTGCAATTTGTCCTGAGGATGAACGGGAAGAGGGGGAACCAATGAGAGACTAGCTCTAGGTGTTGGGACAGGCACAGGTCACTCTATTTTCCCATCAGGAAGAAGAATTAAGCACAAGCTCAGCCTGCCCCCCAGAACCAGAAGAGGGCCTGAAGCAATCCTGCGCTTTTGCGGCCAGCTCCCAAAAAAGCGAGTTGAAAAATGGAGCTCAGGGGCACTGCAATTCACAAACCTGCAGAGTTTTAAATGATACCTCTCGTCCACAAATATATTAAGGGAAGGCAACGAAGAGGCTTTGAAAGCAAGGCAGAATTGCAGGAAACAGATTTCAGGAGGTAGATTCGAATCGCCTTGAAAGCACATGAAAAGCGGCAAAACGTGGACAATGATGCCCTTGGCCAAAAAGGGCGTATGCGTTTTTTCCTGAATATATTCAGGAAAAAACGCATACGCCCTTTTTGGCCAACCAAGCAACCTGGAAAGGCCAATCAGCGCTCCAAAGAAGTCTCGCTTCCCAGCGGGCAAAAGGGCCATGCGGAAAAAAGTGTCCAAACCAGAAATGCAGGACCGGCCATGGAGAAATGGGAGCCTTGCTACGCTGATGGGTGGGATGTAAATTGCCAACAGCCACTCTGGAGAAGTGTACGGTGTGTTCTGAAACATCTAAAAAACACAGCTTGGAGAGCATAGGGCACTTCCACTCATGGGCGTATAAATTGGGAAAACTAAAAATCAGCAAGACACAGGCACCCCAAAGTTTAGGGCTGCTCTGTTGACAAGAACCCCCACTTCATTACACCTTAAATATCCTAGGAAAGAGAAAAATGGATAAAGAAGTGGTGGTCCTCATGTACAATGGAATATCACTCAGCCATGAAATCCACGTCATAAGGCTAGTAGCAGCACGATGAGTGGATTTAGGTACGACGATTCTAAGTGAAATAAGTCACACAGAAAAAGACACTTATCATAAGATATCACTTAGAGAGGGAATGTAACAACCGCTACACTTGAACTGAATTACAAAACAGAACAGAGTCACACGTTTAGAAAACACACTATGGCTGCTGAACGGGAAAGGTGAGGTGGGGTGATGCATAAAACAAGGGTTTCAAATTAGCTCCGATACCGTTCCATAAACCCAATATGTAAGAGACAAGACCTATTCCTTTTTCAGTGAACTGGACTCAACACCCCCTATTCACCGCACAAGAATATATCTGACTAGTAAGAATCTTCAAACCTATGTATTGATATCTCTCTGTAAGTGAGTCAAGGGGGTGGAAAGCGGCATAAACACAGCCGTGAAAAGCAGCTAAACCCCATTATAAAAATAAATTACTTTTCAAAACCCGTGAAACAAAGGCAGTGAAAGAGAGAGAAATTCTTACAAAATTCGTTCAGGGGCTGTGATGCAACCTGGATTGACCATATCTAGACCCACAGCTGATTGAGACATAAGGGTGGACACTCTTGGGGCTGAGAGGTTCGGTGAGGTTGGGTGAGCCAACGCAGACCCTTTCAAGTAATACTGCATGGTACCCATCCCATGGGTCCCAAATCTCCAGGTTCAAGGGCATCTTCCTACGTCGAAAACAGGCATGAGAAACCCAGAAGATGGTACACCGTGTGATCGGGAAAGGTTTCTAAAACGCACCTCATTTCTCATCTCCTTTGCTCGGGTTCGCCATTCCAGCCGATTTACTAGCCATCTCCCTCCTTGGAGAATCAGCACCTTTAACCTCCTGTTCCGTACAGGTTGCAATTTGTCCTGAGGATGAACGGGAAGAGGGGGAACCAATGAGAGACTAGCTCTAGTTGTTGGGACAGGCACAGGTCACTCTATTTTCCCATCAGGAAGAAGAATTAAGCACAAGCTCAGCCTGCCCCCCAGAACCAGAAGAGGGCCTGAAGCAATCCTGCGCTTTTGCGGCCAGCTCCCAAAAAAGCGAGTTGAAAAATGGAGCTCAGGGGCACTGCAATTCACAAACCTGCAGAGTTTTAAATGATACCTCTCGTCCACAAATATATTAAGGGAAGGCAACGAAGAGGATTTGAAAGCAAGGCAGAATTGCAGGAAACAGATTTCAGGAGGTAGATTCGAATCGCATTGAAAGCACAGGAAAAGCGGCAAAACGTGGACAATGATGCCCTTGGCCAAAAAGGGCGTATGCGTTTTTTCCTGAATATATTCAGGAAAAAACGCATACGCCCTTTTTGGCCAACCAAGCAACCTGGAAAGGCCAATCAGCGCTCCAAAGAAGTCTCGCTTCCCAGCGGGCAAAAGGGCCATGCGGAAAAAAGTGTCCAAACCAGAAATGCAGGACCGGCCATGGAGAAATGGGAGCCTTGCTACGCTGATGGGTGGGATGTAAATTGCCAACAGCCACTCTGGAGAAGTGTACGGTGTGTTCTGAAACATCTAAAAAACACAGCTTGGAGAGCATAGGGCACTTCCACTCATGGGCGTATAAATTGGGAAAACTAAAAATCAGCAAGACACAGGCACCCCAAAGTTTAGGGCTGCTCTGTTGACAAGAACCCCCACTTCATTACACCTTAAATATCCTAGGAAAGAGAAAAATGGATAAAGAAGTGGTGGTCCTCATGTACAATGGAATATCACTCAGCCATGAAATCCACGTCATAAGGCTAGTAGCAGCACGATGAGTGGATTTAGGTACGACGATTCTAAGTGAAATAAGTCACACAGAAAAAGACACTTATCATAAGATATCACTTAGAGAGGGAATGTAACAACCGCTACACTTGAACTGAATTACAAAACAGAACAGAGTCACACGTTTAGAAAACACACTATGGCTGCTGAACGGGAAAGGTGAGGTGGGGTGATGCATAAAACAAGGGTTTCAAATTAGCTCCGATACCGTTCCATAAACCCAATATGTAAGAGACAAGACCTATTCCTTTTTCAGTGAACTGGACTCAACACCCCCTATTCACCGCACAAGAATATATCTGACTAGTAAGAATCTTCAAACCTATGTATTGATATCTCTCTGTAAGTGAGTCAAGGGGGTGGAAAGCGGCATAAACACAGCCGTGAAAAGCAGCTAAACCCCATTATAAAAATAAATTACTTTTCAAAACCCGTGAAACAAAGGCAGTGAAAGAGAGAGAAATTCTTACAAAATTCGTTCAGGGGCTGTGATGCAACCTGGATTGACCATATCTAGACCCACAGCTGATTGAGACATAAGGGTGGACACTCTTGGGGCTGAGAGGTTCGGTGAGGTTGGGTGAGCCAACACAGACCCTTTCAAGTAATACTGCATGGTACCCATCCCATGGGTCCCAAATCTCCAGGTTCAAGGGCATCTTCCTACGTCGAAAACAGGCATGAGAAACCCAGAAGATGGTACACCGTGTGATCGGGAAAGGTTTCTAAAACGCACCTCATTTCTCATCTCCTTTGCTCGGGTTCGCCATTCCAGCCGATTTACTAGCCATCTCCCTCCTTGGAGAATCAGCACCTTTAACCTCCTGTTCCGTACAGGTTGCAATTTGTCCTGAGGATGAACGGGAAGAGGGGGAACCAATGAGAGACTAGCTCTAGGTGTTGGGACAGGCACAGGTCACTCTATTTTCCCATCAGGAAGAAGAATTAAGCACAAGCTCAGCCTGCCCCCCAGAACCAGAAGAGGGCCTGAAGCAATCCTGCGCTTTTGCGGCCAGCTCCCAAAAAAGCGAGTTGAAAAATGGAGCTCAGGGGCACTGCAATTCACAAACCTGCAGAGTTTTAAATGATACCTCTCGTCCACAAATATATTAAGGGAAGGCAACGAAGAGGCTTTGAAAGCAAGGCAGAATTGCAGGAAACAGATTTCAGGAGGTAGATTCGAATCGCCTTGAAAGCACATGAAAAGCGGCAAAACGTGGACAATGATGCCCTTGGCCAAAAAGGGCGTATGCGTTTTTTCCTGAATATATTCAGGAAAAAACGCATACGCCCTTTTTGGCCAACCAAGCAACCTGGAAAGGCCAATCAGCGCTCCAAAGAAGTCTCGCTTCCCAACGGGCAAAAGGGCCATGCGGAAAAAAGTGTCCAAACCAGAAATGCAGGACCGGCCATGGAGAAATGGGAGCCTTGCTACGCTGATGGGTGGGATGTAAATTGCCAACAGCCACTCTGGAGAAGTGTACGGTGTGTTCTGAAACATCTAAAAAACACAGCTTGGAGAGCAAAGGGCACTTCCACTCATGGGCGTATAAATTGGGAAAACTAAAAATCAGCAAGACACAGGCACCCCAAAGTTTAGGGCTGCTCTGTTGACAAGAACCCCCACTTCATTACACCTTAAATATCCTAGGAAACAGAAAAATGGATAAAGAAGTTGGGGTCCTCATGTACAATGGAATATCACTCAGCCATGAAATCCACGTCATAAGGCTAGTAGCAGCACGATGAGTGGATTTAGGTACGACGATTCTAAGTGAAATAAGTCACACAGAAAAAGACACTTATCATAAGATATCACTTAGAGAGGGAATGTAAAAACCGCTACACTTGAACTGAATTACAAAACAGAACAGAGTCACACGTTTAGAAAACACACTATGGCTGCTGAACGGGAAAGGTGAGGTGGGGTGATGCATAAAACAAGGGTTTCAAATTAGCTCCGATACCGTTCCATAAACCCAATATGTAAGAGACAAGACCTATTCCTTTTTCAGTGAACTGGACTCAACACCCCCTATTCACCGCACAAGAATATATCTGACTAGTAAGAATCTTCAAACCTATGTATTGATATCTCTCTGTAAGTGAGTCAAGGGGGTGTAAAGCGGCATAAACACAGCCGTGAAAAGCAGCTAAACCCCATTATAAAAATAAATTACTTTTCAAAACCCGTGAAACAAAGGCAGTGAAAGAGAGAGAAATTCTTACAAAATTCGTTCAGGGGCTGTGATGCAACCTGGATTGACCATATCTAGACCCACAGCTGATTGAGACATAAGGGTGGACACTCTTGGGGCTGAGAGGTTCGGTGAGGTTGGGTGAGCCAACGCAGACCCTTTCAAGTAATACTGCATGGTACCCATCCCATGGGTCCCAAATCTCCAGGTTCAAGGGCATCTTCCTACGTCGAAAACAGGCATGAGAAACCCAGAAGATGGTACACCGTGTGATCGGGAAAGGTTTCTAAAACGCACCTCATTTCTCATCTCCTTTGCTCGGGTTCGCCATTCCAGCCGATTTACTAGCCATCTCCCTCCTTGGAGAATCAGCACCTTTAACCTCCTGTTCCGTACAGGTTGCAATTTGTCCTGAGGATGAACGGGAAGAGGGGGAACCAATGAGAGACTAGCTCTAGGTGTTGGGACAGGCACAGGTCACTCTATTTTCCCATCAGGAAGAAGAATTAAGCACAAGCTCAGCCTGCCCCCCAGAACCAGAAGAGGGCCTGAAGCAATCCTGCGCTTTTGCGGCCAGCTCCCAAAAAAGCGAGTTGAAAAATGGAGCTCAGGGGCACTGCAATTCACAAACCTGCAGAGTTTTAAATGATACCTCTCGTCCACAAATATATTAAGGGAAGGCAACGAAGAGGCTTTGAAAGCAAGGCAGAATTGCAGGAAACAGATTTCAGGAGGTAGATTCGAATCGCATTGAAAGCACATGAAAAGCGGCAAAACGTGGACAATGATGCCCTTGGCCAAAAAGGGCGTATGCGTTTTTTCCTGAATATATTCAGGAAAAAACGCATACGCCCTTTTTGGCCAACCAAGCAACCTGGAAAGGCCAATCAGCGCTCCAAAGAAGTCTCGCTTCCCAGCGGGCAAAAGGGCCATGCGGAAAAAAGTGTCCAAACCAGAAATGCAGGACCGGCCATGGAGAAATGGGAGCCTTGCTACGCTGATGGGTGGGATGTAAATTGCCAACAGCCACTCTGGAGAAGTGTACGGTGTGTTCTGAAACATCTAAAAAACACAGCTTGGAGAGCATAGGGCACTTCCACTCATGGGCGTATAAATTGGGAAAACTAAAAATCAGCAAGACACAGGCACCCCAAAGTTTAGGGCTGCTCTGTTGACAAGAACCCCCACTTCATTACACCTTAAATATCCTAGGAAACAGAAAAATGGATAAAGAAGTTGGGGTCCTCATGTACAATGGAATATCACTCAGCCATGAAATCCACGTCATAAGGCTAGTAGCAGCACGATGAGTGGATTTAGGTACGACGATTCTAAGTGAAATAAGTCACACAGAAAAAGACACTTATCATAAGATATCACTTCTAGAGGGAATGTAAAAACCGTTACACTTGAACTGAATTACAAAACAGAACAGAGTCACACGTTTAGGAAACACACTACGGCTGCTGAACGGGAAAGGTGAGGTGGGGTGATGCATAAAACAAGGGTTTCAAATTAGCTCAGATACCGTTCCATAAACCCAATATGTAAGAGACAAGACCTATTCCTTTTTCAGTGAACTGGACTCAACACCCCCTATTCACCGCACAAGAATATATCTGACTAGGAAGAATCTTCAAACCTATGTATTGATATCTCTCTGTAAGTGAGTCAAGGGGGTGTAAAGCGGCATAAACACAGCCTTGAAAAGCAGCTAAACCCCATTATAAAAATAAATTACTTTTCAAAACCCGTGAAACAAAGACAGTGAAAGAGAGAGAAATTCTTACAAAATTCGTTCAGGGGCTGTGATGCAACCTGGATTGACCATATCTAGACCCACAGCTGATTGACACATCAGGGTGGACACTCTTGGGGCTGAGAGGTTCGGTGAGGTTGGGTGAGCCAACGCAGACCCTTTCAAGTAATACTGCATGGTACCCATCCCATGGGTCCCAAATCTCCAGGTTCAAGGGCATCTTCCTACGTCGAAAACAGGCATGAGAAACCCAGAAGATGGTACACCGTGTGATCGGGAAAGGTTTCTAAAACGCACCTCATTTCTCATCGCCTTTGCTCGGGTTCGCCATTCCAGCCGATTTACTATCCATCTCCCTCCTTGGAGAATCAGCACCTTTAACCTCCTGTTCCGTACAGGTTGCAATTTGTCCTGAGGATGAACGGGAAGAGGGGGAACCAATGAGAGACTAGCTCTAGTTGTTGGGACAGGCACAGGTCACTCTATTTTCCCATCAGGAAGAAGAATTAAGCACAAGCTCAGCCTGCCCCCCAGAACCAGAAGAGGGCCTGAAGCAATCCTGCGCTTTTGCGGCCAGCTCCCAAAAAAGCGAGTTGAAAAATGGAGCTCAGGGTCACTGCAATTCACAAACCTGCAGAGTTTTAAATGATACCTCTCGTCCACAAATATATTAAGGGAAGGCAACGAAGAGGATTTGAAAGCAAGGCAGAATTGCAGGAAACAGATTTCAGGAGGTAGATTCGAATCGCATTGAAAGCACAGGAAAAGCGGCAAAACGTGGACAATGATGCCCTTGGCCAAAAAGGGCGTATGCGTTTTTTCCTGAATATATTCAGGAAAAAACGCATACGCCCTTTTTGGCCAACCAAGCAACCTGGAAAGGCCAATCAGCGCTCCAAAGAAGTCTCGCTTCCCAGCGGGCAAAAGGGCCATGCGGAAAAAAGTGTCCAAACCAGAAATGCAGGACCGGCCATGGAGAAATGGGAGCCTTGCTACGCTGATGGGTGGGATGTAAATTGCCAACAGCCACTCTGGAGAAGTGTACGGTGTGTTCTGAAACATCTAAAAAACACAGCTTGGAGAGCATAGGGCACTTCCACTCATGGGCGTATAAATTGGGAAAACTAAAAATCAGCAAGACACAGGCACCCCAAAGTTTAGGGCTGCTCTGTTGACAAGAACCCCCACTTCATTACACCTTAAATATCCTAGGAAAGAGAAAAATGGATAAAGAAGTGGTGGTCCTCATGTACAATGGAATATCACTCAGCCATGAAATCCACGTCATAAGGCTAGTAGCAGCACGATGAGTGGATTTAGGTACGACGATTCTAAGTGAAATAAGTCACACAGAAAAAGACACTTATCATAAGATATCACTTAGAGAGGGAATGTAACAACCGCTACACTTGAACTGAATTACAAAACAGAACAGAGTCACACGTTTAGAAAACACACTATGGCTGCTGAACGGGAAAGGTGAGGTGGGGTGATGCATAAAACAAGGGTTTCAAATTAGCTCCGATACCGTTCCATAAACCCAATATGTAAGAGACAAGACCTATTCCTTTTTCAGTGAACTGGACTCAACACCCCCTATTCACCGCACAAGAATATATCTGACTAGTAAGAATCTTCAAACCTATGTATTGATATCTCTCTGTAAGTGAGTCAAGGGGGTGGAAAGCGGCATAAACACAGCCGTGAAAAGCAGCTAAACCCCATTATAAAAATAAATTACTTTTCAAAACCCGTGAAACAAAGGCAGTGAAAGAGAGAGAAATTCTTACAAAATTCGTTCAGGGGCTGTGATGCAACCTGGATTGACCATATCTAGACCCACAGCTGATTGAGACATAAGGGTGGACACTCTTGGGGCTGAGAGGTTCGGTGAGGTTGGGTGAGCCAACGCAGACCCTTTCAAGTAATACTGCATGGTACCCATCCCATGGGTCCCAAATCTCCAGGTTCAAGGGCATCTTCCTACGTCGAAAACAGGCATGAGAAACCCAGAAGATGGTACACCGTGTGATCGGGAAAGGTTTCTAAAACGCACCTCATTTCTCATCTCCTTTGCTCGGGTTCGCCATTCCAGCCGATTTACTAGCCATCTCCCTCCTTGGAGAATCAGCACCTTTAACCTCCTGTTCCGTACAGGTTGCAATTTGTCCTGAGGATGAACGGGAAGAGGGGGAACCAATGAGAGACTAGCTCTAGGTGTTGGGACAGGCACAGGTCACTCTATTTTCCCATCAGGAAGAAGAATTAAGCACAAGCTCAGCCTGCCCCCCAGAACCAGAAGAGGGCCTGAAGCAATCCTGCGCTTTTGCGGCCAGCTCCCAAAAAAGCGAGTTGAAAAATGGAGCTCAGGGGCACTGCAATTCACAAACCTGCAGAGTTTTAAATGATACCTCTCGTCCACAAATATATTAAGGGAAGGCAACGAAGAGGCTTTGAAAGCAAGGCAGAATTGCAGGAAACAGATTTCAGGAGGTAGATTCGAATCGCCTTGAAAGCACATGAAAAGCGGCAAAACGTGGACAATGATGCCCTTGGCCAAAAAGGGCGTATGCGTTTTTTCCTGAATATATTCAGGAAAAAACGCATACGCCCTTTTTGGCCAACCAAGCAACCTGGAAAGGCCAATCAGCGCTCCAAAGAAGTCTCGCTTCCCAACGGGCAAAAGGGCCATGCGGAAAAAAGTGTCCAAACCAGAAATGCAGGACCGGCCATGGAGAAATGGGAGCCTTGCTACGCTGATGGGTGGGATGTAAATTGCCAACAGCCACTCTGGAGAAGTGTACGGTGTGTTCTGAAACATCTAAAAAACACAGCTTGGAGAGCAAAGGGCACTTCCACTCATGGGCGTATAAATTGGGAAAACTAAAAATCAGCAAGACACAGGCACCCCAAAGTTTAGGGCTGCTCTGTTGACAAGAACCCCCACTTCATTACACCTTAAATATCCTAGGAAAGCGAAAAATGGATAAAGAAGTGGTGGTCCTCATGTACAATGGAATATCACTCAGCCATGAAATCCACGTCATAAGGCTAGTAGCAGCACGATGAGTGGATTTAGGTACGACGATTCTAAGTGAAATAAGTCACACAGAAAAAGACACTTATCATAAGATATCACTTAGAGAGGGAATGTAAAAACCGCTACACTTGAACTGAATTACAAAACAGAACAGAGTCACACGTTTAGAAAACACACTATGGCTGCTGAACGGGAAAGGTGAGGTGGGGTGATGCATAAAACAAGGGTTTCAAATTAGCTCCGATACCGTTCCATAAACCCAATATGTAAGAGACAAGACCTATTCCTTTTTCAGTGAACTGGACTCAACACCCCCTATTCACCGCACAAGAATATATCTGACTAGTAAGAATCTTCAAACCTATGTATTGATATCTCTCTGTAAGTGAGTCAAGGGGGTGTAAAGCGGCATAAACACAGCCGTGAAAAGCAGCTAAACCCCATTATAAAAATAAATTACTTTTCAAAACCCGTGAAACAAAGGCAGTGAAAGAGAGAGAAATTCTTACAAAATTCGTTCAGGGGCTGTGATGCAACCTGGATTGACCATATCTAGACCCACAGCTGATTGAGACATAAGGGTGGACACTCTTGGGGCTGAGAGGTTCGGTGAGGTTGGGTGAGCCAACGCAGACCCTTTCAAGTAATACTGCATGGTACCCATCCCATGGGTCCCAAATCTCCAGGTTCAAGGGCATCTTCCTACGTCGAAAACAGGCATGAGAAACCCAGAAGATGGTACACCGTGTGATCGGGAAAGGTTTCTAAAACGCACCTCATTTCTCATCTCCTTTGCTCGGGTTCGCCATTCCAGCCGATTTACTAGCCATCTCCCTCCTTGGAGAATCAGCACCTTTAACCTCCTGTTCCGTACAGGTTGCAATTTGTCCTGAGGATGAACGGGAAGAGGGGGAACCAATGAGAGACTAGCTCTAGGTGTTGGGACAGGCACAGGTCACTCTATTTTCCCATCAGGAAGAAGAATTAAGCACAAGCTCAGCCTGCCCCCCAGAACCAGAAGAGGGCCTGAAGCAATCCTGCGCTTTTGCGGCCAGCTCCCAAAAAAGCGAGTTGAAAAATGGAGCTCAGGGGCACTGCAATTCACAAACCTGCAGAGTTTTAAATGATACCTCTCGTCCACAAATATATTAAGGGAAGGCAACGAAGAGGCTTTGAAAGCAAGGCAGAATTGCAGGAAACAGATTTCAGGAGGTAGATTCGAATCGCATTGAAAGCACATGAAAAGCGGCAAAACGTGGACAATGATGCCCTTGGCCAAAAAGGGCGTATGCGTTTTTTCCTGAATATATTCAGGAAAAAACGCATACGCCCTTTTTGGCCAACCAAGCAACCTGGAAAGGCCAATCAGCGCTCCAAAGAAGTCTCGCTTCCCAGCGGGCAAAAGGGCCATGCGGAAAAAAGTGTCCAAACCAGAAATGCAGGACCGGCCATGGAGAAATGGGAGCCTTGCTACGCTGATGGGTGGGATGTAAATTGCCAACAGCCACTCTGGAGAAGTGTACGGTGTGTTCTGAAACATCTAAAAAACACAGCTTGGAGAGCATAGGGCACTTCCACTCATGGGCGTATAAATTGGGAAAACTAAAAATCAGCAAGACACAGGCACCCCAAAGTTTAGGGCTGCTCTGTTGACAAGAACCCCCACTTCATTACACCTTAAATATCCTAGGAAACAGAAAAATGGATAAAGAAGTTGGGGTCCTCATGTACAATGGAATATCACTCAGCCATGAAATCCACGTCATAAGGCTAGTAGCAGCACGATGAGTGGATTTAGGTACGACGATTCTAAGTGAAATAAGTCACACAGAAAAAGACACTTATCATAAGATATCACTTCTAGAGGGAATGTAAAAACCGTTACACTTGAACTGAATTACAAAACAGAACAGAGTCACACGTTTAGGAAACACACTACGGCTGCTGAACGGGAAAGGTGAGGTGGGGTGATGCATAAAACAAGGGTTTCAAATTAGCTCAGATACCGTTCCATAAACCCAATATGTAAGAGACAAGACCTATTCCTTTTTCAGTGAACTGGACTCAACACCCCCTATTCACCGCACAAGAATATATCTGACTAGGAAGAATCTTCAAACCTATGTATTGATATCTCTCTGTAAGTGAGTCAAGGGGGTGTAAAGCGGCATAAACACAGCCTTGAAAAGCAGCTAAACCCCATTATAAAAATAAATTACTTTTCAAAACCCGTGAAACAAAGACAGTGAAAGAGAGAGAAATTCTTACAAAATTCGTTCAGGGGCTGTGATGCAACCTGGATTGACCATATCTAGACCCACAGCTGATTGACACATCAGGGTGGACACTCTTGGGGCTGAGAGGTTCGGTGAGGTTGGGTGAGCCAACGCAGACCCTTTCAAGTAATACTGCATGGTACCCATCCCATGGGTCCCAAATCTCCAGGTTCAAGGGCATCTTCCTACGTCGAAAACAGGCATGAGAAACCCAGAAGATGGTACACCGTGTGATCGGGAAAGGTTTCTAAAACGCACCTCATTTCTCATCGCCTTTGCTCGGGTTCGCCATTCCAGCCGATTTACTATCCATCTCCCTCCTTGGAGAATCAGCACCTTTAACCTCCTGTTCCGTACAGGTTGCAATTTGTCCTGAGGATGAACGGGAAGAGGGGGAACGAATGAGAGACTAGCTCTAGGTGTTGGGACAGGCACAGGTCACTCTATTTTCCCATCAGGAAGAAGAATTAAGCACAAGCTCAGCCTGCCCCCCAGAACCAGAAGAGGGCCTGAAGCAATCCTGCGCTTTTGCGGCCAGCTCCCAAAAAAGCGAGTTGAAAAATGGAGCTCAGGGGCACTGCAATTCACAAACCTGCAGAATTTTAAATGATACCTCTCGTCCACAAATATATTAAGGGAAGGCAACGAAGAGGCTTTGAAAGCAAGGCAGAATTGCAGGAAACAGATTTCAGGAGGTAGATTCGAATCGCCTTGAAAGCACATGAAAAGCGGCAAAACGTGGACAATGATGCCCTTGGCCAAAAAGGGCGTATGCGTTTTTTCCTGAATATATTCAGGAAAAAACGCATACGCCCTTTTTGGCCAAGCAAGCAACCTGGAAAGGCCAATCAGCGCTCCAAAGAAGTCTCGCTTCCCAGCGGGCAAAACGGCCATGCGGAAAAAAGTGTCCAAACCAGAAATGCAGGACCGGCCATGGAGAAATGGGAGCCTTGCTACGCTGATGGGTGGGATGTAAATTGCCAACAGCCACTCTGGAGAAGTGTACGGTGTGTTCTGAAACATTTAAAAAACACAGCTTGGAGAGCATAGGGCACTTCCACTCATGGGCGTATAAATTGGGAAAACTAAAAATCAGCAAGACACAGGCACCCCAAAGTTTAGGGCTGCTCTGTTGACAAGAACCCCCACTTCATTACACCTTCAATATCCTAGGAAAGAGAAAAATGGATAAAGAAGTTGGGGTCCTCATGTACAATGGAATATCACTCAGCCATGAAATCAACGTCATAAGGCTAGTAGCAGCACGATGAGTGGATTTAGGTACGACGATTCTAAGTGAAATAAGTCACACAGAAAAAGACACTTATCATAAGATATCACTTCTAGAGGGAATGTAAAAACCGCTACACTTGAACTGAATTACAAAACAGAACAGAGTCACACGTTTAGAAAACACACTATGGCTGCTGAACGGGAAAGGTGAGGTGGGGTGATGCATAAAACAAGGGTTTCAAATTAGCTCAGATACCGTTCCATAAACCCAATATGTAAGAGACAAGACCTATCCCTTTTTCAGTGAACTGGACTCAACACCCCCTATTCACCGCACAAGAATATATCTGACTAGTAAGAATCTTCAAACCTATGTATTGATATCTCTCTGTAAGTGAGTCAAGGGGGTGTAAAGCGGCATAAACACAGCCGTGAAAAGCAGCTAAACCCCATTATAAAAATAAATTACTTTTCAAAACCCGTGAAACAAAGACAGTGAAAGAGAGAGAAATTCTTACAAAATTCATTCAGGGGCTGTGATGCAACCTGGATTGACCATATCTAGACCCACAGCTGATTGAGACATAAGGGTGGACACTCTTGGGGCTGAGAGGTTCGGTGAGGTTGGGTGAGCCAACGCAGACCCTTTCAAGTAATACTGCATGGTACCCATCCCATGGGTCCCAAATCTCCAGGTTCAAGGGCATCTTCCTACGTCGAAAACAGGCATGAGAAACCCAGAAGATGGTACACCGTGTGATCAGGAAAGGTTTCTAAAACGCACCTCATTTCTCATCTCCTTTGCTTGGGTTCGCCATTCCAGCCGATTTACTAGCCATCTCCCTCCTTGGAGAATCAGCACCTTTAACCTCCTGTTCCGTACAGGTTGCAATTTGTCCTGAGGATGAACGGGAAGAGGGGGAACCAATGAGAGACTAGCTCTAGGTGTTGGGACAGGCACAGGTCACTCTATTTTCCCATCAGGAAGAAGAATTAAGCACAAGCTCAGCCTGCCCCCCAGAACCAGAAGAGGGCCTGAAGCAATCCTGCGCTTTTGCGGTCAGCTCCCAAAAAAGCGAGTTGAAAAATGGAGCTCAGGGGCACTGCAATTCACAAACCTGCAGAGTTTTAAATGATACCTCTCGTCCACAAATTTATTAAGGGAAGGCAACGAAGAGGCTTTGAAAGCAAGGCAGAATTGCAGGAAACAGATTTCAGGAGGTAGATTCGAATCGCCTTGAAAGCACATGAAAAGCGGCAAAACGTGGACAATGATGCCCTTGGCCAAAAAGGGCGTATGCGTTTTTTCCTGAATATATTCAGGAAAAAACGCATACGCCCTTTTTGGCCAACCAAGCAACCTGGAAAGGCCAATCAGCGCTCCAAAGAAGTCTCGCTTCCCAGCGGGCAAAAGGGCCATGCGGAAAAAAGTGTCCAAACCAGAAATGCAGGACCGGCCATGGAGAAATGGGAGCCTTGCTACGCTGATGGGTGGGATGTAAATTGCCAACAGCCACTCTGGAGAAGTGTACGGTGTGTTCTGAAACATCTAAAAAACACAGCTTGGAGAGCATAGGGCACTTCCACTCATGGGCGTATAAATTGGGAAAACTAAAAATCAGCAAGACACAGGCACCCCAAAGTTTAGGGCTGCTCTGTTGACAAGAACCCCCACTTCATTACACCTTAAATATCCTAGGAAAGAGAAAAATGGATAAAGAAGTTGGGGTCCTCATGTACAATGGAATATCACTCAGCCATGAAATCAACGTCATAAGGCTAGTAGCAGCACGATGAGTGGATTTAGGTACGACGATTCTAAGTGAAATAAGTCACACAGAAAAAGACACTTATCATAAGATATCACTTCTAGAGGGAATGTAAAAACCGCTACACTTGAACTGAATTACAAAACAGAAAAGAGTCACACGTTTAGGAAACACACTACAGCTGCTGAACGGGAAAGGTGAGGTGGGGTGATGCATAAAACAAGGGTTTCAAATTAGCTCAGATACCGTTCCATAAACCCAATATGTAAGAGACAAGACCTATTCCTTTTTCAGTGAACTGGACTCAACACCCCCTATTCACCGCACAAGAATATATCTGACTAGGAAGAATCTTCAAACCTATGTATTGATATCTCTCTGTAAGTGAGTCAAGGGGGTGTAAAGCGGCATAAACACAGCCGTGAAAAGCAGGTAAACCCCATTATAAAAATAAATTACATTTCAAAATCCGTGAAACAAAGACAGTGAAAGAGAGAGAAATTCTTACAAAATTCGTTCAGGGGCTGTGATGCAACCTGGATTGACCATATCTAGACCCACAGCTGATTGAGACATAAGGGTGGACACTCTTGGGGCTGAGAGGTTCGGTGAGGTTGGGTGAGCCAACGCAGACCCTTTCAAGTAATACTGCATGGTACCCATCCCATGGGTCCCAAATCTCCAGGTTCAAGGGCATCTTCCTACGTCGAAAACAGGCATGAGAAACCCAGAAGATGGTACACCGTGTGATCAGGAAAGGTTTCTAAAACGCACCTCATTTCTCATCTCCTTTGCTCGGGTTCGCCATTCCAGCCGATTTACTAGCCATCTCCCTCCTTGGAGAATCAGCAACTTTAACCTCCTGTTCCGTACAGGTTGCAATTTGTCCTGAGGATGAACGGGAAGAGGGGGAACCAATGAGAGACTAGCTCTAGGTGTTGGGACAGGCACAGGTCACTCTATTTTCCCATCAGGAAGAAGAATTAAGCACAAGCTCAGCCTGCCCCCCAGAACCAGAAGAGGGCCTGAAGCAATCCTGCGCTTTTGCGGCCAGCTCCCAAAAAAGCGAGTTGAAAAATGGAGCTCAGGGTCACTGTAATTCACAAACCTGCAGAGTTTTAAATGATACCTCTCGTCCACAAATATATTAAGGGAAGGCAACGAAGAGGCTTTGAAAGCAAGGCAGAATTGCAGGAAACAGATTTCAGGAGGTAGATTCGAATCGCCTTGAAAGCACATGAAAAGCGGCAAAACGTGGACAATGATGCCCTTGGCCAAAAAGGGCGTATGCGTTTTTTCCTGAATATATTCAGGAAAAAACGCATACGCCCTTTTTGGCCAACCAAGCAACCTGGAAAGGCCAATCAGCGCTCCAAAGAAGTCTCGCTTCCCAGCGGGCAAAAGGGCCATGCGGAAAAAAGTGTCCAAACCAGAAATGCAGGACCGGCCATGGAGAAATGGGAGCCTTGCTACGCTGATGGGTGGGATGTAAATTGCCAACAGCCACTCTGGAGAAGTGTACGGTGTGTTCTGAAACATCTAAAAAACACAGCTTGGAGAGCATAGGGCACTTCCACTCATGGGCGTATAAATTGGGAAAACTAAAAATCAGCAAGACACAGGCACCCCAAAGTTTAGGGCTGCTCTGTTGACAAGAACCCCCACTTCATTACACCTTAAATATCCTAGGAAAGAGAAAAATGGATAAAGAAGTTGGGGTCCTCATGTACAATGGAATATCACTCAGCCATGAAATCAACGTCATAAGGCTAGTAGCAGCACGATGAGTGGATTTAGGTACGACGATTCTAAGTGAAATAAGTCACACAGAAAAAGACACTTATCATAAGATATCACTTCTAGAGGGAATGTAAAAACCGCTACACTTGAACTGAATTACAAAACAGAACAGAGTCACACGTTTAGGAAACACACTACGGCTGCTGAACGGGAAAGGTGAGGTGGGGTGATGCATAAAACAAGGGTTTCAAATTAGCTCAGATACCGTTCCATAAACCCAATATGTAAGAGACAAGACCTATTCCTTTTTCAGTGAACTGGACTCAACACCCCCTATTCACCGCACAAGAATATATCTGACTAGGAAGAATCTTCAAACCTATGTATTGATATCTCTCTGTAAGTGAGTCAAGGGGGTGTAAAGCGGCATAAACACAGCCGTGAAAAGCAGCTAAACCCCATTATAAAAATAAATTACTTTTCAAAACCCGTGAAACAAAGACAGTGAAAGAGAGAGAAATTCTTCCAAAATTCGTTCAGGGGCTGTGATGCAACCTGGATTGACCATATCTAGACCCACAGCTGATTGAGACATCAGGGTGGACACTCTTGGGGCTGAGAGGTTCGGTGAGGTTGGGTGAGCCAACGCAGACCCTTTCAAGTAATACTGCATGGTACCCATCCCATGGGTCCCAAATCTCCAGGTTCAAGGGCATCTTCCTACGTCGAAAACAGGCATGAGAAACCCAGAAGATGGTACACCGTGTGATCGGGAAAGGTTTCTAAAACGCACCTCATTTCTCATCGCCTTTGCTCGGGTTCGCCATTCCAGCCGATTTACTATCCATCTCCCTCCTTGGAGAATCAGCACCTTTTACCTCCTGTTCCGTACAGGTTGCAATTTGTCCTGAGGATGAACGGGAAGAGGGGGAACGAATGAGAGACTAGCTCTAGGTGTTGGGACAGGCACAGGTCACGCTATTTTCCCATCAGGAAGAAGAATTAAGCACAAGCTCAGCCTGCCCCCCAGAACCAGAAGAGGGCCTGAAGCAATCCTGCGCTTTTGCGGCCAGCTCCCAAAAAAGCGAGTTGAAAAATGGAGCTCAGGGGCACTGCAATTCACAAACCTGCAGAGTTTTAAATGATACCTCTCGTCCACAAATATATTAAGGGAAGGCAACGAAGAGGCTTTGAAAGCAAGGCAGAATTGCAGGAAACAGATTTCAGGAGGTAGATTCGAATCGCCTTGAAAGCACATGAAAAGCGGCAAAACGTGGACAATGATGCCCTTGGCCAAAAAGGGCGTATGCGTTTTTTCCTGAATATATTCAGGAAAAAACGCATACGCCCTTTTTGGCCAACCAAGCAACCTGGAAAGGCCAATCAGCGCTCCAAAGAAGTCTCGCTTCCCAGCGGGCAAAACGGCCATGCGGAAAAAAGTGTCCAAACCAGAAATGCAGGACCGGCCATGGAGAAATGGGAGCCTTGCTACGCTGATGGGTGGGATGTAAATTGCCAACAGCCACTCTGGAGAAGTGTACGGTGTGTTCTGAAACATCTAAAAAACACAGCTTGGAGAGCATAGGGCACTTCCACTCATGGGCGTATAAATTGGGAAAACTAAAAATCAGCAAGACACAGGCACCCCAAAGTTTAGGGCTGCTCTGTTGACAAGAACCCCCACTTCATTACACCTTCAATATCCTAGGAAAGAGAAAAATGGATAAAGAAGTTGGGGTCCTCATGTACAATGGAATATCACTCAGCCATGAAATCAACGTCATAAGGCTAGTAGCAGCACGATGAGTGGATTTAGGTACGACGATTCTAAGTGAAATAAGTCACACAGAAAAAGACACTTATCATAAGATATCACTTCTAGAGGGAATGTAAAAACCGCTACACTTGAACTGAATTACAAAACAGAACAGAGTCACACGTTTAGAAAACACACTATGGCTGCTGAACGGGAAAGGTGAGGTGGGGTGATGCATAAAACAAGGGTTTCAAATTAGCTCAGATACCGTTCCATAAACCCAATATGTAAGAGACAAGACCTATCCCTTTTTCAGTGAACTGGACTCAACACCCCCTATTCACCGCACAAGAATATATCTGACTAGTAAGAATCTTCAAACCTATGTATTGATATCTCTCTGTAAGTGAGTCAAGGGGGTGTAAAGCGGCATAAACACAGCCGTGAAAAGCAGCTAAACCCCATTATAAAAATAAATTACTTTTCAAAACCCGTGAAACAAAGACAGTGAAAGAGAGAGAAATTCTTACAAAATTCGTTCAGGGCTGTGATGCAACCTGGATTGACCATATCTAGACCCACAGCTGATTGAGACATAAGGGTGGACACTCTTGGGGCTGAGAGGTTCGGTGAGGTTGGGTGAGCCAACGCAGACCCTTTCAAGTAATACTGCATGGTACCCATCCCATGGGTCCCAAATCTCCAGGTTCAAGGGCATCTTCCTACGTCGAAAACAGGCATGAGAAACCCAGAAGATGGTACACCGTGTGATCAGGAAAGGTTTCTAAAACGCACCTCATTTCTCATCTCCTTTGCTTGGGTTCGCCATTCCAGCCGATTTACTAGCCATCTCCCTCCTTGGAGAATCGGCACCTTTAACCTCCTGTTCCGTACAGGTTGCAATTTGTCCTGAGGATGAACGGGAAGAGGGGGAACCAATGAGAGACTAGCTCTAGGTGTTGGGACAGGCACAGGTCACTCTATTTTCCCATCAGGAAGAAGAATTAAGCACAAGCTCAGCCTGCCCCCCAGAACCAGAAGAGGGCCTGAAGCAATCCTGCGCTTTTGCGGTCAGCTCCCAAAAAAGCGAGTTGAAAAATGGAGCTCAGGGGGAATGCAATTCACAAACCTGCAGAGTTTTAAATGATACCTCTCGTCCACAAATATATTAAGGGAAGGCAACAAAGAGGCTTTGAAAGCAAGGCAGAATTGCAGGAAAC